>NC_022014.1:3825541-3826498 GCF_000317375.1 Microtus ochrogaster
CACTGCTGCACTGACCCTGATGTCTCTTCCCTGTGTGTGCACTGCTGCACTGACCTGACGTCTCTTCCCCGTGTGCACTGCTGCACTGACCCTGACGTCTCTTCCCTGTGTGCACTGCTGCACTGACCCTGACCTCTCTCCTCCGTGTGTACACTGCTGCTCTGACCCTGATGTCTCTTCCCTGTGTGCACTGCTACACTGACCCTGACGTCTCTTCCCCGTGTGCACACTGCTGCACTGAGCCTGTTAAAGACAACACCACCATTAGCCGCCTCAGAACAGACTTGGCTCTGCCCACAGCCATCCCAGGGTCCACCCTCACTCATCAGGTATTAGTTTTGTCGCAGCCTGTGGGGTCTCTGCGTCCTACTCAGTGCCCACTCGTGGCATTGTCACCTCATAGGCTTTTCCCACTATTGTAAGAATTGTCAGTTCCCTGGGAAGACGAGAATGGGCAGGGGGCAGAATGTGGGTTTCAGCGTGGATTCTTGCTTGGGATTTTCTCAAAGATTCTTTTTATTTTCTTGGTTTTTCGAGACATGGTTTCTCTGTGTAACAGCCCTCCCCTCACTGTCCTGGAACTTGCTCTGTAGGCCAGGCTGGCCCGTAATTCACAGAGATGCTCCTCTGCCTCCCAAGTGCTGGAATTAAAGGCGTGCACCACCACCACCCAGCTCCTGCAAGATTCTTAAGGACTCCCAGCCTCAGTTCCCCAGAGTTTTAAAAACCATTTTATTTTGGGTGCTGGAGAGGTAGCTCAGTGGTTAAGAGCATCCACATTATGGCTACAGCTGCCTGTAACTCCAGTTCTAGGAGATCTGGTGGGCTCTCTTGGCCTCAGTAAGCACTGGGCATTGTGGTACACATACATACATGCAAGCACAACACCCCATATGATAAAATAATATATTTGGGGGAGGGGGGTTGAGACAGGGTTTCTCTGTAGCTTTGGAGCCT
>NC_022014.1:3826657-3857248 GCF_000317375.1 Microtus ochrogaster
TCTGTAGACCAGGCTGGTCTCGAACTCACAGAGATCCGCCTGCCTCTGCCTCCCGAGTGCTGGGATTAAAGGCGTGCGCCACCACCGCCCAGCCTTGGAACTAGCTCTTGTAGACCAGGCTGGCCTCGAACTCAGAGAGACCCACCTGCCTCTGTCTCCTGAGTGCTGGGATTAAAGGTGTGCGTGACCACCACCCGGCTTTAATAAATAAATTTTTATGTGTATGTGGGTTCCTGTATGTGCAAATGTGCACCTTGTGTCTATCTGATGCCTGCAGAGGTCAGAAGGTCTCAGATTCCCTGGACTGAAGTTGCAATTGATTGTAAGTTGCCATGTGGGTGTTGGGGACAAAATCTGGGTACAAGAGTACCAAGTGCTTTTAATTCCTAAGTCATCTTTCCATCCCCTAGACTTTTTTGTAAATGACCTTTTTTCTTTTTTTATTTAACATAGTTTCTTTATTGAATCTTTAGGAATTTCACATCATGCACCCCAATTCTGTTGACTTCCCAGTCTCTCCATATTCTCCCCTCCTCCCTACAATGGCCCTCAAAAGAAAATTTTAAGAATCAAAACAAGTAAGCAAACAAACAAAGAAATCAACACAACAAAACAATGGCAACAAATCAAAAAGAAAGCTCTTTGCTCCTCCATCTTTCCCGCCTCGCCAGCGCCATCCTGGTGGATTGAGAGCTGCAGTTTGTCCAGTCAGCTCTACTTGAAGTGAGTCACTGGTCCGGTTCAAGGCCTCTGGTTTCTGTTGCACCATCATTGCTGGGTCCTCACCAAAACTCTCGGATATCCTGCAGTTACTGCTCCCCAGGACCAGACCCTTCACTAGCTCCAGCAGGACTTAGATGGGGTAGGTGCTAGTGTGGCCTAACCCAGGTCCAGATGTCGGCCTGGCTGGGAGTTCAGCTGGCAGTAATTGAACCTAGACCACTGGGGCTGCACCCACAGAGCCAGCTCCCCTAAGCCCATGCTGTCAGGGTCAACTCCTCTCCTGAGTGGGTGGGAGGGGGCAGGTCTCGGCAGCATCCGGTGAAGGGCAAGGTTGGTTCAGCATGGCCTGATTCCATCATGTATTGTTCCCGTGGCCCCCTGAGGTGACACAGGCCACAGACATCAACACAGACACCATCTGCAGTGGGAAATTGGACCCAGACATGACCCTTGCATCTTGGCTCCAGGTAGAGGCACAGACTACTCGGATAGGATGGTGCTGGAATTAAAGGTGTGTGCCGTCTCCCAGCAAGACCCTGATCCAAAAAAGAAAAAACAGATTTTTTTATTTTTGTTTGTTTTGTTTTTTGTTTGAGGCAGGGTTTCTCTGTGTAGCTTTGGAGCCTGTCCTGGCATTAGCTGTACAGACCAGGCTGACCTTGAACTCAGAGATCTGCCGGCTTCTACCCCCCCCCCCCCAGTGCTGGGATTAAAGGCTAGTTTATTTATTTTTACTTTTTGTTTTGTTTTGTTTTGTTTTTTCGAGACAGGGTTTCTCTGTGGTTTTGGAGCCTGTCCTGGAACTAGCTCTTGTAGACCAGGCTGGTCTCGAACTCACAGAGATCCACCTGCCTCTGCCTCCCAAGTGCTGGGATTAAAGGCATGCACCACCACCGCCCGGCCAGCTAGTTTATTTTTAATTGTGTGTGTATGACAGGGCTGGAGAGGTGGCTCAGCAGTTAAGAACACACTGGCTGCTCTTCCAGAGGATCCAGGTTCAATTCCCAGCACCCACATGGCAACTTACAATTGTCTGTAACTTCAGTTGCAGGGGATCAGACACTATCACACAGACATAAAAATAAGTATCTGTATGACCTGTGTGTGGGTTTCCTCAGAGACAAAAAAGAGGACATCAGATCCCCTGGAGCTAGAGTTGAAGGCTGTTGTGAGCTGCCAGATGTGTGTGCTGGGCGCTGGTCCTCTGGAAGATCAGCACGTGCTCTTTATGTTTTCTTAGACAGGGTCTTTATGTAGCCTTCACTGGCCTGGAACTCAGTGTGTAGACCAAGTTGAACTGAGACAGAGAGCCACCTGTCTCTCCCTTTGGAGCACTGTGATTAAAGGCGTGCACCACCTGCCTGAAATCAAGTATGTGTTCTTAACCACTAAGCTATCTCTTCAGCCCCTGTTCCTCAGACTCTTCTTAGCAAGGCAGGATATCACTGTGTGGCTCAGACTGGTCTCCAACTCCTCGGCCGCTTGCCTCTGCTCACGGGTATTGGGATTTTAAGTATATATGAAGAGTCTTAACACATCCTAGGCATTAGTTTGAGCTGCCCACTAGCATCGTGTAGACAGGGTCTGGAGCCTCACTAAACTAGAGAGAGAACAGGGACCTTCCACAAGGGACAACAGCCTCTGTCACGGGAGTTACTGCTCTTTCAGGAGCCCCCACAGGTCGTGTGCCAAGAAGTAAAACCATGTCTATGGAGAGCCAGGTAAAGTGTATGGGTGAGGGGGTGGAGTGGGTGATGGTTAAGCAGCTGGCCCTGGTTACCAGCAGGTGGCCCTCCTTAGAAAAGAAAGTTTTTACAAAGGTCAGTCCGGCCTGCCAAAATCAGTCAAGACACAGTCCTGGTCAAGGGCGTCAAAGGAACGAGAGACAGTAGAACATAAAAAACTATGGCCATCCTTGGACTCGGACGTGTCTCCTGGACACCAGAAACCAGGAATCTGAGGCAAGAGAGGAGGCTGCCTCTCCCTGTCCAGCTAGCACCCAGCCCCTTATTGAATCACCCATTAAACTAGCCAAGCCCTTTTCGGTCACTCCACTGCTGCCTGGACGGCGTATGCCCAAGTGCTCTGATCCAGAGGAGGTCTTAACCCTGCCAACTAGTCATTTCCCTCCCTAGGATCCCATTCCACAACAGTCTACTCAGAATCATTCTATCGACTGGCTCACTTGGTTTATTATCATTCCTGCTGTCGCAGTGTCCTGCCCCGGTGCTGGCTTATTAATCCTAGAAGGGAAAGGCACTGTCCTCTTCCTGGCCTGCCTCTGGGGAGCTGAGTACTCCTTGACCTTCTTACCTTCCTCCAATCTAGGCCCCAGTAGTATCCCACCGATTGTTCTAGGTGCTCAAAGCCTTAGAGGTGCCCTGGGTGGAGTTAGGGTGTTTGTGAAGCGTTCATGAAGATAGAGGAAGCACTTTAGATATTACACACACGCACCCACGCCCACCCAATTCCTTGCCAGAACCAGGAGGAGGCAGTGGAACTCCCAGGCATCAGGGACTAATTGTTCCTGACGTGGCAGAGCAGGGTGTAACCTGTGGTGGGCATCCTTACCATCGCCACCCTCATTCCCGCCCCGGATCACGGCCACCTAGTCGGAAACATGAGAACATCAGAGCCCTTGCCCAAGCCCACCCTGCCAGACCTGGCGTCCACAGAGTCTCCTGGAGCCCGGCACACCATTTTCTTGGCCAGCGGCGGTGCAGGGGGCTCCTGGCCACGCTGCGTCCTGCCCTTCGGCGCACTGGCCGTGCTGACCGGTGCAGCTGGCATGGGCATCACCTTCTCGCTGTGCGGGCCCTGCCTGGATCTGGTCCAGAGCATGTTGTCTGCTCTTGGCGCGGGCCTCGGACTCCTGTCCACCACCTTTCTGTGCTGGTGCACTAGGCAGCGGAGGGCTGGGCTTGCGGAGCAGCAGCGAGAGACGGGGGCTCTCGAAGCCTGTGTGCGGGGCCACCTCCCAGTGAGGTCTAGGCAAGGAAGGTGTCTCTCCTCCCTCTCTGCCCTTCCTGCTCACACCCTCCCTCCACCCACCGATGCTCTTGAGCGGGGAGAGCTGATTGTTGCGGCAGAGCTGGCCCGACTATGGAAGGGGAGGGGGTTCACAAAAGTCGACGCAAAGGTGCAAGGAGAGTGGAGCTGCCTGCCTTCTTCACCAAGTCTGGGTCCCTGGAGACATAATAGGCACTCAGTAAATGTTTGTTCAAGGCAAGAACAAGTGGGGGCCAGTGTCTGAAGCGGACAGTGGGTCTTGGGCTGGGTAGGGGGTTATTTGAGAGGTCAGCAGCTCCCTGCGGCCTGAAACTGTCACTCTCTATCATCCCTTGCCCCCTCAAAGCCAGCTGCTGAGACTGGATGGGGGTGAGAATGCAGAGCTGGAGTTCTTGCAGGTGCAAGCGGGGACCTGGAGCCTCTTTGTTGCAGAAAGTGCCTGGAGGGGGTAGGAACCCTGAAATGGAAGGACTAAGAGGCCTCAGTCAGAGGCCGGGACAGGTGGCTGGGTCCACAGAGAGTTCTAAGCCTCTCTTGGAGACTGGAGAGAGCCCAGGACACCATCTGCAAGAGTAGCCCTGGGGCCAGAGTCTGTGCAGAAGGCAATTCAATGGCCATTTGAGCCCCTGTCCTGTGCCCTCCCTGTCCCCTAGGACTTGATCAAAGCTGAGCCCAACACTAGCTTCCACCCACATCAGAATCCAGCACATGTTTTACAGACCCCAGAAGCCACAGCTCACAGGGAGGCTGGGCTGGGGACAAAACAAAAGGCTGTTCCCCCTCCACAGTTGGCTGACAGTCTGGGGACTCTACTAGGGGGTTTGAAGTTCAGAGGCCAGCCTGGGTTTCCCCCAGGCTTTTCTCCCATCCTCCACCAGAGCTCCTCCCATCCCTATGAGGAGGGTGTGTAGAAGGACCTAGAATAGCAGTTCGCAAGCCACAGATCGTCACCCATTTCAAGGGCTCACCTAAGCCCATGGGAAAACAGACATTTGCATTGAAATCTGTAACAGTAGCGAAATTGCAGTTATGAAGTCATAATGAAAATAATTTTACGGTGTGTGGGGGTCACCACAACATGAGGTACTGTATTAAAGGGTCACAGCGTTAGGAAGGTTGAGAACCAGTGGTCAGAGAGAAGGTGGTGGGAAAGGGTTAATTCTGAACTTGACCTACGGAAGAGCACAGCTTCAGCCCATAACTGCCTGTAAAGGACACATTCTGGTTCCCTTTAGGAAGCTGAAAGGCAGGGCTCTGTGCCTGTGCAGGTGAAGAGAGGAGCCACTAGCCCCTCTCCGATGTCTGTTCCGCCATTGCCCATTCCTGCCTATAAGCCCAGCAGGCCTGGGAAAGTGCCTAAGGTCAGAGTCAGCTGTTCTACAGGCCAAACCAAGTATCCAACCAGCCTGTCACCCTGCTTCTTCAAGGGTCTGCCTCAGCCACACCCTTGGTCTATCCCAGCGTCCTCGCTCCACTATTGCTTCTCTGAAAAGCAGGGCGCTTCTGTTTCTTTCCTTTTTTATTGTCAGGAACACTCATGCACCATGGTAGCTCTGAGTGCACAGGCATACCCATATGGCCTCTTTTACCAGCTGCAGGAACTGACTGGCCTGTAGTCAGCCTCCCTTCTGAAACTAGGTCTTTGGGCCTCAGGACTGCCCCCAAGATGGGGCAATATTTCTGCCCACTCTTCATGGAGTTAACCCCAGCTCTGCCTGGCCTGTCTGGCCTGTCAAGGACAAAGGCAGTAAGAAAAGAATCTTTGGTTCCTCTTGGCAAGGATCTCAGTTACAGCTGCTCATCTCCAGCTTGTGCCCTGGCAAATCATCTGGGGCGTAGGCTTGTTTCTCTGTTCAGATTTACTAGGATGGAGACTGTCAGGTTCAAGGATTCTGAATCTGATTCATTTGTGACCAGCCCTTCTCCGTGTGTCAAACCGTACCTTTCCATGCCCTCAACAGGTGGCCAGACCCTGAACCTCAAGGAGGGGCCAGCAAATAGACTGTACTCCCGGCCCACTTTCCAAATTTGCAAGTCCTTCTGGACAATGGGACCATCATATGACAACTATTCACCGAGATCCAGGAATGCTTTTGGCTGAGAGTGGCCTGATCCCATTGAGGAGCAGTGATCGCAGCACTCAACAGAACCCAGGTGCTCCCTAGTGGAACTCCCTAGCTTAGGATGATAGCTCTGTTGGCGCATCAAGTCTTCCCAGCAACTCCGCAAAGCATGGCAAGCAATAGGCATTTTGGTTGATAAGGAAACTGAGAAACTCAGGCCACACAGCCAGAAATCCAAACAGCTTGGATTTGAAATCAGACCTGTGTTCTTTCTGCTAGAACAGACTACTGCCTTGGGGATACCCTACAAGAACGCCAGCCCCAACTGTGTTCCCCTATTCTGGGTAGATTCCAAGACTTCAAGCTTCAGACCTAAGGTTGTGCCTGCATGATGTGCTTCTGGGAGGAGTGGCCCAGACCCCAGCCCAGCACGTGGCACCACCCCAGGAGCAGCCAAAGCCTGGCTTCAGGCCGAGGACCCTGCTGGGTGGTCCCTCACGGACTGCAAGGCTGCGCTGCCCCCCCCCTCCCGTCAGCGCATTCCTGGCTCTCCAGCCCCTCCCCCGGCTCTCGGGCCTCCCAGCCCCCTCCCGCGCTGGCCCAGCCTGT
This sequence comes from Microtus ochrogaster, assembly GCF_000317375.1. NCBI lineage: Eukaryota > Metazoa > Chordata > Mammalia > Rodentia > Cricetidae > Microtus > Microtus ochrogaster. Next base: position 3,833,062 of record NC_022014.1, read on the forward strand.
GTCTGTATCTGCTTCTGATTCTGGCTGTCGGGACCAGGCCCCCTCCCCTCCTTCCTTCCCGGGCCGAGCAGCTCCGCCCCTGGCTAGGACCAGGCTCGCCGCTCCTGCTGAGCCCCCCACCCACTTCTGGCACAGCTCCTCCGCCCTAGCAGCAGCCAGGAGGAGGCAGCAGCCCCGGCGCCCCAGGCCCCGCCCGCCCAGGGCCCTTCCCGGGAGGCCGGGAGACCTGCTCCTCCTGGCCCTCCGTGGGTGAGTGCTGGCGGCCGGCGGCGGGTGGGGCCTCCGCTGGCGGAGGCACCGGGAGCGGGGGCGACGCCTGTCAACGCTCCAGGCCTAGCAGGAGGACTCGCCAACATCCCTGCTGCTGTGCTTGGCCCCGGGCGTGCCCGTGGCTGCTCCCACTTCTGGGCCTGTGCTGGGGCCGCCCGGGGGCTCTGCTATCTTGGCACTGCAGATCCAGCAGGCAGAGTCTCGGACTATACTCTCTTTCCTCGAGGGCAGAATCGTTGGGCGGAAACTGGCTGGTCACCACAGCGGCCACGGCCATGCCCACCTGGCCCTGGGGGCTGCTGCTGACCGCAGGCACGCTCTCCGCCGCATTGAGCCCAGGGATGCCGGCCACCGCCGACCCCTGCTATGATGAGGCGGGTGAACCCCGCTGTTGTATTCCGGGCCTAGTGAACGCTGCTCTGGGCCGAGAGGTGCTGGCGTCCAGCACGTGCGGGAGGCCGGCCAATCGCGTCTGCGATTCCTCGGACCCGCAGCGGGCACACTCTGCAGACCTCCTGACCTCTGCTCCGGGCACTGCAAGTCCTCTCTGTTGGCGCTCCGATTTGCTGCAACGGTCACCCTTCAACGTAACCCTCACGGTGCCTCTGGGGAAAGCTTTTGAGCTGGTCTTCGTGAGCCTACGCTTCTGCTCGGCTCCCCCAACCTCCGTGGCCCTGCTTAAGTCGCAGGACCATGGCCGCAGCTGGGTCCCCCTGGGCTTCTTCTCCTCCAGCTGTAGCCTGGACTATGGCCGTCCGCCTGCTCCTGTTGATGGCCCTGCTGGTCCAGGGCCAGAAGCCCTCTGCTTCCCAGCCCCCCAGGCCCAGCCTGATGGTGGAGGCCTTCTGGCCTTCAGTGTGCAGGATGGCAGCCCGCAGGGCCTGGACCTGGACAATAGTCCCGTGCTCCAAGACTGGGTGACTGCCACAGATATTCGCATATTACTCACAAGGCCTGCCACACTGGGGGACATGAGGGACCGGGAGGTCACAGTCCCTTATTCCTACTCAGCCACTGAGCTCCAGGTGGGAGGTCGATGCAAGTGCAATGGCCATGCCTCACGGTGTCTGTTGGACAGCCATGGCCACCTGATCTGCGACTGCCAGCATGGTACAGAGGGCCCTGATTGCAGCCGATGCAAGCCCTTCTACTGTGACAGGCCATGGCAGCGGGCTACAGGGCAGGAAGCCCACGCTTGCCTTGGTGAGGCCTTGGAGGGTAGCCTGGGGACTTCTGACCAGGCAGGGCTGCTCCTGACTGATCCCTCCCTGCAGCTTGCTCCTGCAATGGCCATGCCCGGAGATGCCGCTTCAACATGGAGCTGTACCGACTGTCTGGGCGCCGCAGTGGGGGTGTGTGCCTCAATTGCCGGCACAATACTGCTGGTCGCCACTGCCACTACTGCCGGGAGGGCTTCTACCGTGACCCAGGCCGTGTCCTGAGTGACCGTCGTGCCTGCAGAGGTGAGCCTGCCACCCGCATGCCTTCTTGCCTTACTTCCCCAGAACCCCGGTGCACTCCTGAACCAGTCCCTCATTTCTGTCCTCAGCTTGTGACTGCCATCCAGTTGGTGCTGCTGGTAAAACCTGTAACCAGACCACAGGCCAGTGTCCCTGTAAGGATGGTGTTACTGGCCTCACCTGTAACCGCTGTGCCCCAGGCTTTCAGCAGAGCCGGTCTCCTGTGGCGCCCTGTGTTAGTGAGTGACCCTGCCCTGTCTCAGTCACCTCAGCCAAAGCAATCAACTACTGCTGTCTATCTCTGTCCCCTGAGCCCTTCAGATGCCCCTGCCACCCCATCACAGACTATTCTCCCACACTCCTTAGAGACCCCCGTCCCTGGACCCACTGAAGAAAGCAGTCCTGTGGAGCCACAGGGTGAGTGGACGCCGGAGTCCCAGACCGGTATGACCTTGGAGAAGGGGGCTATAGGAGACCAGTATGGGGGAGAGGCATGGAACTCCGCTAGCCTCCACCTTTTCCCCCTAGACTGTGAGTCACATTGCAGACCTGCGCGTGGCAGTTATCGAATCAGCCTGAAGAAGTTCTGTCGAAAGGACTATGGTAGGCTGCCTCACCTCAGCCCTTCCATCTCGCCTCCCAACTCCTCAACCCTGGCTGTACTTCAAGCCTCATTCTCTCCTCGGGTCTCCCACTGATGCTGGCTCCGCCCATTCAGCAGCTATATCTTCAATGTACCTCCCTCTAGTGGGTGACCTCTTTATGTCCTTCCTAAGCCGGGTGGGTATTCTGTGCTTCTGCACACAGTCCCTTCCCGCCCTACTCCGCCTGACTCGCTTTCTCACGCCCTTTCCCCTCCCCAGCGGTGCAGGTGTCAGTGGGTGCGCGCGGCGAGGCCCGCGGCGCGTGGACACGCTTTCCGGTAGCAGTGCTTGCTGTGTTCCGCAGCGGGGAGGAGCGCGCTCGGCGCGGGAGCAACGCGCTGTGGGTACCAACCCTAGACGCCGCCTGCGGTTGCCCGCGCCTCCTACCCGGCCGGCGTTACTTGCTGCTGGGGGGCGGGCCCGGGGCTGCAGCTGGAAGCACAGCGGGCCGGGGACCCGGGCTCAGCGCAGCCCGTGGAAGCCTCGTGCTGCCTTGGAGAGACGCCTGGACTCGGCGCCTCCGGAGGATGCAGAGGCGCGAGCGGCGGGGGCGCTGCGGGACCGCCTGAACCTGCGAGCTGGGCGTGGACAGGGCGGGCACTGCTCTTATCTCTGGGTGTGTTTATCAGCGTGTCCTGCTGGAAGTGTCACGTGCGTCGCCCTCTAATTTCCCCCTTCCTCCCCATCACATCTTTTAACTTCTTTGGTGATGCCCCATCCCCAACACAAAGGTATGTGAAGGCCCCTAAGAGCTACCAGGAGGCACCCAGAGCAGTCGTCACCCTCCAAGGACCGTGATCTCATCACCCTGGCTGCCTACTACAAGGCGTATCCTGATACCCGACTTCTCTTAAAGGTTGTGAACTGCCCCGCTCCCAGGGAATGCTAGGATCCTTCTAGGGTTTGAGCGCATCACACGAGTGTGATTCATCAACTCTCCAATGCTGTGATACACTAGAGTCCTCAGACCTTCCCATAGACGCCTGTACGCCGCTGTGGGGGTCGTGGCCCAACCACACAGTCAGGACAGCGACTTTTCGGCCTCCAACCGAGATCTGCAAAGAGTCCTGCGGGCTCCTCTCGTATAAGGATGACTGTCCAACACCGTGGATCTTGTCCCCGTGTCCTTTCTGGCCTGCCTCTGCCGGTCGCGTATTTGTGTCCCCATCCGCAGCTGCATCTCTGCCTGCTTCCCACCTCTTTCTTGTCCCATTGTCCCCATATCTGGGGTCCACCCAGTTGTCATTCTTTGCTGCATCTTCCTAGTCTTGGCCTCCAAGCTCCTTGGCACAGGTCCCGCCCCTAGCTAGGAGCCCTACACTCTACCGGCTGGATATCACGAATGGGCAGTTCGGATCCACACGTAACCGGGCCAGACGGCGACTTCCACGGGCAGCCATCGGGGCTCCAGATGCCCATGACTTTGCCTTATTCCAGGCGCTAGAGCCCCCACCTCTTTAGGCAAACCCCCGCCCCGGAGCGCGGGAACCGCTGTTTGGCTAGCGCATGCTCCCGACTTGGCCGCCGCCGGGCGCGAGCGCGCATGCCCAGAGCCGGCAGCGCTGAGACGCGGGGCGATCGGGGTGGGCAGCCCGCAAGCGCGTGCTTGTGGGGCGGGGCCGCCTACGCGCGTGCGCAGAAAGGCCAGCGCAGTCCAGCGGAGAGCTGGAGGGAGCGGTGCGGTGCGGGCGCCGAGGTGGGTGCGCGGCGGGGGCGTGGCGGCTGGACGCGGGGTGTGGGGTGTCACTGTCATCGCGCGCTGACCGGCGGCACGGACAGACAGAGAGGGGACACGGGCGGTGCTTGGTGCCTTGGTCGCAGCGTGTTAGGGGGCTCCGGAGGCTGGTGCTCCCGAGCTTGGTGCGTGAGGCGGGCCCGGGTGTCAGATCCTTTTGAGCAGGCCCTGCCTTCTTAGGTCGTCGCTGCCTGCTCTCGGCTCTGTGCCTTGGGAAAGAACTGCCTCCGTGTCAGCCTTCCCTTGGGGCACTTTCCGTCCCTGCGGAATAGGAAATTCTCTTTCTGTATTTGTTTGAAATTGCATTAGTGTTCATATACCTTTGCCCTTCTCGAAGACCTGCAACAATTCAGGCCCTTCCCTTGCCAAAGCTGACACAGCTGCCCACCTGACGCTTAGGTGCTTTCCCAGCCTAAGAGCCCCTTCCAGCGAGTGTCCCTGACCTGCCTGGGTCGCCTGCGTCACCTGTGCCTTAGCTCGTCCCTGTGCTTCTGGAGTCTTGAATAACATAGCTGGAGGGCAGAGTTGGCACCGTGCGGGGTGGGCTTCCCATGACAGGAGTCAGTCTGCACGGATGCTGGCTGCCTGGCCACAGTTCAGAAACAGTTGTGGTCTTCTTGTGTTAAGGCTCACTGAGCCAACTTTAGGGGCCAAAGGTTGTCTAAACCAACTGGGTCATATGCAGTTGACTTTTATGGCAGTTCGGTTGTGTCTGTCCAAAGCGGGTAGAGGCTCAAAATGATTTTCCTCAGGTCACCGTGTTCTGCTGGAAGACCAGCAGGTGACTTTCAGGCAGTTGGTACAACAGTCCCATAATTTGGCGTCAAGGACTCTCCTTCCACAGGTACTTGTAAATGTTCCCGGAGTTGTTGTGGAGCTGAGTGTGCTCATGCTCTCTCAAGCTCTTGCTCCAGGTGGTGTCCAGACCAACCCAGATGACAAATGACCCAGACATTTCAAATGTTTGATAGTGATCATTCATATTGAGTGGTATGAGCCCTTTGCGTGCGTCCTTTACTCTGAGAATTAATCCTCACCTAATCTCCTCAGGACTCAGATAAAGACGTTGTGGGATGGACTGGGTAGGTAGAATCTGGTATTTGTGTGAATAGACCTGGCGCTGCATTGGCTCTGGTCGTGGTTCTGCCACAGGCTGGCATTCAGTGGGCCAAGCACTCTCTTAAGTGGTTGTTGGAGGGAATAAAGATGCTGTTTTCTGAGTGATAGACGTTACCTGTTGACTGCAACTGGATCAAGGGTGACCTTTTGGGTTGCAGAAGTAATCTAGTAATCTAGGCAAGGTTTTCATAACAACAGTCGAATTCACCTCCCTGCAACTGCAAGTCCACTGGCATGTGTGCCTTACTAGCTCTGACAAACCACACCTGCCAGGACTGTCCAGCAAGTCTCAGTGACCTTGGGCACACAGCCCTGCTCCTAATCCTTATTAGAGACGGAGCCAACCTCAGAAGGCCAGAAGGCGTAGTAAAGTGTTTGCCTTTGCGTGGTTTCTCATTTAAAGTACACAGCACAGAGAGTGGGTTGTAAAGACAGTTAACATTTGCCCTGTTCAGCATTCTCCCTGTCTGAGCATACCTTTTCTGTTTTGACAACTCTAAGTAGAAGAAAAAAACCACTTGCAACAGCTGTTTCAGTGGCTGTTGCGGCCATCACCTTTTAAACGGAGATCATATTTTTTTTTAAAAGCCCTCAGGCCTTCTACTGAGAATAAACCTGAATTTCATTATCTGGGAAATTTTTACTCTCCTTCCAATATGTGTTTATTGAATTCATACTTCAACGGTGCTTACCTAGTGTATGCGAGGCCCTGTGTTCAATGCCCTGGACCTGAAGTGGAGGGAATGAGCTGGGTGTGGTGGAATGTAATTATAATCTCAGTAGGGAGGTTGAGGCAGAAGGACCAAATTTTAGGCCGGCCTGGGCTTCAGAACAAGACTCTGTTTCAAAACAACAGAAAGGGGTGGGGAAAGCAGCTCAGTAATAGAATTCTTATCTAGCATGCCCAAAGCCCTAGGCGCAATCCGCAGTACTACAGGGAAAAAAGAAAGAAAATGAATTTGTATGAGTAGATGCCATGTGTGTGCTGTGGACACAGCATTGAGTGACATTTGGAAGCTTCTGGAAGAGTGTGGCTTGTGAGGGACTTGATTGGATGAATGTGTTCTAAAACCACAAGGGCCGCTGTGCTGAGTGTGGGGACAGTTGAGGTTACCTCCAGGGTAACAGAAGGATAAAATTGAGACAAGCAGCTACCAGGATGGCAAGAGCCAGGGCAGAAGGAGGATATTGGGTGGCCCTGGCAACCCAAGGCTGCAATGCATACAATACAGAAAGAGACAAGCTAGGGAGGAATAAGGCTTTGGGTTTGGAGAGTAGAGGTGCCATTCAGACACTGGGTAAGTGTCTCCTGGGCTGGAACCAAAGAGTGTACATGGGGCTTAAGAGTGAGGAATGTTCCTGAGTGGATTTAAGCTGGGAGGTAAGTTGGGCTGTACATACAGACTCCTGATACTATGTCCTTAAGACACTAACTTAAGGCCGGGCTCTGGTGGCGCATGCCTTTAATCCCAGCATTCGGGAGGCAGAGGCAGGCGGATCTCTGTGAGTTCGAGACCAGCCTGGTCTACAAGAGCTAGTTCCAGGACAGGCTCCAAAACCACAGAGAAACCCTGTCTCAAAAAAAAAAAAAAAAAAAAAGACACTAACTTAAGGGAGGAGGCTGGTTTGTAACCTGCCGCTTTCTGGGTAGAGTAAAAGAGGAGCTCCTGAGTGCTGGACGTACAACCTTCCCTGGCCCCATTGCCTTCCAAGGGGCTTTTCCTGGCTGCCTTTTGTGGAACCTCTAGATTGGGTGCTGCTTAGCTCAGAAGAGCCCGTTGTCCTCTAAACCATGGGTTGGCATTCTCACAGTTAGAACTTGGAGCTTGCCTTGCCTTCCTTGAAGGCCTCCAGCTTCTGTGTAGCCAGCCTTAGAGACAGCCATGAGGCCAAGCCTGTGGCGTCCACTCCAGTCTTCTATATTGTGGGGCCGCATGGGTAAGGGGAAACTGGTCCTGCCACAGGAGCCTCTGTCCGCCCACAGCCTCAGAGCACTTTTCTGTACTGCTCCTTCCAGCCTGGCACATTTCCTTTGCAAATGACAGACCACCAAACTTCCTGAAACTCTGCCCTGCCTGATTTTTCAGCCGTCTGTCTTGTGGTGCTGGGAATTGAACCTAGGACCTCCTACCTAGTGCTAGGAAAGTATTCTAGCCACTGAACTCTATCTCCAAGCTTGGTTTTGTTATATTAAAACGGGCTCTCACTACGTAGCCTAGGCTGACCTCAAACTCCTGATTCTCCCGAGTCGGCCTCCTGAGCACTGGGATTACAGGTATGTGACTGTTTAATTGGGTTCCGCACGCTCAGACTCTGGTTGTTTACTGATAGGTGAGTCCATTATGAATAAAATCTGGTTTACTGTTCTAAGTGTAACTCATTGTCTGGGTCTCACCAAAGGCCTTCCCTTCATCCCATCAGCTTCACCTTGAATCACTTTGTCTCTGTTCTCTAGTTACCTTCCGTCTTCCCCAGCAAGGCCCTCACAGCATTCCTGTCTTGGAAGCCTGTGGACCCTTAGAAGAATTGAGTTGTGGGATATACTTCTGCCTGGAGTCCTTTTCTCTCTTTCTGGGCTCCTTCAGCACACAGGAACACGGTCCTTTGTGAACAGCTCAGTGAATCCCAGGCCTTTAGGCTCCTTGGAGCCTGTGAACTGGACTGTAAATGTCTTTGTCTCCCCTTTGTGGGTGTGTGAATTCCTGTGTGCGGAGGCCAGAGGTCGACATTTGACGTCTCACTCAATTGCTCTCCATCTTATCTCTTGAGATAGTCTCTCTCATGGGGACCTGGGGCTTGCCAGTGAGCCCCACTGAGCCTCCCCGGTGTTGGCATTAGAGGTATGTACTGCCACATTCAGCCTTTAATGTGGATTCTGGCGGGTTGGACACTTACATCCTCATGCTTCGATAACAAGCACATTACCAACTGAGTCATCTCTCCACCTGAGACTGGCTTTCGATCTGAACTGTAAAGATACTCACTGGCCTGTGCCCTCATTGCAAGCAGTACCTAGACTCAGAAGGATCTCTGTGCTTGGTGCCTTTGTCCTTTGTTTGTGTTTTCTGTGCCACTGCCTGGGGCTAAGGCTTCCTCACCCTTCAAGACCTAGCCGAGGCAGACACAGACTCTAGGCAACCTTTTCTGAGCCCTGTTTCCTTGTGGGACAGAGAGCTCTGATGCCCTGTGCTTGCCAGTCATGTAGTACCTGTGCCTTCAAGTGCTTGGTCAGTGTTCAGTCCTGATCATGGCTTCCTGGGAGCTGAGGCAATGCCTCACGTCTTTATCCTCCAGCACTTGGCACCTCGGCATGCAGGAAGCATGTCTTGAATGCCTATTAAAATGATTAAGCCTTCATGACTCCCAGGCAGCTGTCTTATTTGGTCTGAAGATGTTTGCTGAGAACCTGCCAGTGCCTAGCCTTGCAAGGCACACCTCCCTCAGACACCTAACTCGGAGTTCAGGTCTGTTGAAATTCTGGTGCTGCTGACATTTTGGCTGAATTCTTTTCCTTACTTGCTGTGGGAAGAAAAGAACCCCATGGAGCTCCAGCCCCTGCCTGTGTCTAGAATGGCTAGCCAAGCGTGGTTCTCAGAATCCCATGTGTGACCTTAGGCACCTCTAGGAAGACCTGCATTTGACTTCCAGCCAGCAAGCAGTCCAGCTGGCCCACGGTGCTGTGACTCAAGCCTCATTACTGGTTACATCCCTTTTGTACCTGGCACGTGCCTGCCATTGTGTGCCACCAGCAAAAGGCCCACTATCAAGTTCCCTGTAACCAGGGAGTCAACTGTAAGCGCCGGTCACCACTAACACTTGAGAAATTCTTACGCTGTGCTTCAGGGCTGAGACAGCATACAGCCTGCCTTCTGGGGTCACTGCATAGGACAAGTTTGTGAAGACTGCCTACTGTTATTCAGACTTCAAAATTAACCTGCTTCCTTCTCTGGTTTCTTCCTTCCCAGGCACACAAGAGTGTAATGTGACATTTGGGTATGGAAGCTACAATCTAGTAGTCTTCTAGTGGGACATAGAAACAGGTCACTACAATACCTCAGTATGCTGACGGGGGTGGGAACAGACCTGGATAAGGGGGCACTGGCCTGGGAGGTCACTGGAGGGACCCTGAAGAAGATTGATTAGAATGAGCTAAGAAAGGGAGAGGGGACAAATATGCCCTACCTCTCCTCCTTCATGTCCCTTTAGAAGGGACATACCTTTTGATTATACCACAGGAACTGTAGCTTGCACTGAGTGACCAGTGCTCCTGAAGCTGCTGTGGGAGGGGCAGGAGGGTGGGGAACAGGAAGGATCTCAGGTTAGAGGTTGTGACAAGCCAAGCCCTGGCCACAGCAGCCGCGAGTTGCGTGGTGGAGCCGCGGAGCATGAAGGTCATGAGATGTGCAGGATGCCTTGGAAGCAGCTGGAGGTAAGGGACTAGAGCTCTCGTGCAGAGGCTAAGAGGAAGCTGGCTATCTACAGCGGGGACATGGAGGAGCCAGGGTAGGGGAGCAGGAGCAGTGAACCCGCATCCAGAGGAGAACAGCCCAGGGAGTGACATCAGCCAGGAGTGCTTTGGGGAGATAAGGGCCTGAGGTGCTGTTGTGGATAAGCGAGCAGTGGTGTTCTAAAGGCCCGGAGTCGGATGCAACCTGCTGTCGTCAGCGTCAGCGGTTCTACCCTGATGGTGCTTAAAGGAAGAGGCAGGACTAGAGAAGGGCCTCAGTGAGGGCTCAGGGAAATGAGATCAGAGCCCTGGAGGGGGCTGCAGTTAAAGGAAGCTCCTGCCTGGCAGCCTGCCCTTCTCAAAGAGGGCAGGGTGAGGCTATGAGCCAATGCCTGGGAACAGGAGAGGCGCTGGAGGAGAGCCGAGAAGGCCTGCCAGGCAGCACCCAGAGCCCAGCGTGCTCAAGGCCCACGAGCAGATGGTCTGGTTGTTCCCCCTCCTCAGCACTGATGTAGGTGTAGAGAAGCGTGCTTCAGCTCGGCCTCCTCCTGCCTAGCCGCTGAGACAAGGGGACAAGTGGGAGTGGAGAGTCGTCATGGCTGTCTAGGCTTAGCTGCAGAGGAACAGAGTGAAGGGGCTGGCAGATGGGGACCAGTGCTCCAGAGCAGGAGCGCTGTGTGTGCTGAGGCACTGCGAGATAGGGCTAGGCCTGGCATGGTGCCAAACACCTTTAGTTCCAGAACTCAAGAGACAGTGACCGGCAAACCTCTGTACATTCAAGGCTATCTGGTCTGTATGTGAGTTGCAGCCCTACATGGTGAGAACCTTTTTGGGGATAGATAGAGAGACACTGTTTATAAACATTTGGCCTTGGGGTGGAATGGCATTGAATGACCTAGGTCTATATAATGAAATAGAAATGTAAAGGTCTTTCATGTGTGGGAAGGTAGTGGGGAGGAGCCTGAGGCAGCTCGACTCACCCTTCTAGTGATAGCACAGAGAACAAGGTTGGGGGCTGGAGGCAGGTGACCAGAGACCTAGTGAAGGGAGGTGACAGAGAGGAAGGGTGTGTGGTGGTGATGGGGGTGCCATCGGCTGGTTCAGAAACAAGAAGAGAGAGAAAGGGAGGGTCCTGGGGGAGGAGAGTAAGGAGGAGTAGGGACTGAACAGCCTGAAGACCAGAGTGGCTCTCATCACCCTGGCTATTGGCACCATCCTGCCCTCCAGATTCTCTTAGGCAGTGGGGCTCAGAGGGAATATTTGGGAAGTATGTCCATGTGGGACCTCTCCCACCATGACATTCCGCATGTGAAGGCCCAGGGTGGCTTGTACCCCAAGTGCAACACACCCTGGGTGGTCAGCCTGCCTTCAGTCACTTCTAACAATGATTCTGATGGCTGCTGCTTCTGCATCCGCTTTCCTGTCAACAGATCTCTCAGAAAGAAATCTCGTACCTCCTCGTCTTGGTGTTCTGGTGGCATCTGTTCCTACAGGATGGGGATGGACCCTCAATAGACAGGGGCCTTAGTCTTTAATTCTCCTTCCCTTCTGCTATGTGTTCTGGTCTTTTCTGTGGATGCCATCATACCTCATCTGCCCTCCCATGGAACCTTCCTCCAGGAAGGCTTCTGCCGCCCTCTCTAAGTATGGCCTAATTATCAGTGTGTCCACAAATCTGCACTCTGACGGTGCTGTCGGGTGTCTTGTATCTGCTAGGCCCAGCTAGTTACAAGAGACCTGGGAGGCATTTGAAAGAAAGTTCTGGAAAGGCTGGATATGGAGGGGATGGGTTACTTGGAGTGGACAGGTTACTTCCAAGGTTTCTTCTGTGCTGTCCTGCGCCAGGGCTGAAGTCTAAGGAGAAGATAGGCATTCAGTCCATCCCTCACCCTGTGTCCAGGACTACTGACAACACCCTGAGGTCATGTCTCTGAAATGTCCAGCAGCTGCTTAGAGAATGGGCATACCCTTGGAGATGTCCCTGGTGGGTATGAGGAAAGTCCATGAGGAAGAGGGCTTGATTGTCACTTGCTCTTGATTGCTGGTTGTGACCTCTGTCCTTGCCTCTGCTGTTCATGCCCCGGCCCCTCCGGCTGTCTAATGTGTTCCTCTGGCCCTCACCTCCTCCCTTTCTCAGTACTGTACTTTTGGGTTACCCCCACAGGCAGCTGCCCCTGCTGCCACCTCAGGTGCCTTTTCAGGGTCTCTACTTGCTGGCATCTCTATTCTCGTCCACACATTCGTCAGTGGGCCAGCTGCTCAGGACGCGTCGGCACTCCGAGCATCTTATGGGACAGCAAACCATCACTGTCTCAGCAGTCATAGCTGTGCCTTCCCCGCCCCAGACAGCATATCCCAGGGCCTCCCCTGACCCTGTGGGGTCTCTGCCACGTAGATGCCTAGGTTTGCTGTCGTCTCTAGTGGTCTATATATGCACCTCCCCTGAACTGGTGGGCTCTTTCCCCTTTTTTCCATGTCCTTGTTAAGCAAGATTGAAGGGCAAGCATGAGCATGCCCTGAAATATACTAGGGTGAACTGCATTTGAGGAACGTGTGCTTGTCTGTCACATGGAGATGCCCATAGCGTCTCACTGCCCCCTTCCATTGTCCACTGTTACCTGTGATGCCTGTTAGGCATCAGGTTTCCCGTAGGCTCAGCCTAGGGGTCCAACTTGAGTTCCTCTCCGGTCTTTATTCCTGTCTGATGTCCTGCTCCCGGTCTCCAGGAAAGCATGTGGGGATTGCTAAGACTGGAGAGGAAAAGCTGAGCCCTGCCTGGCATGTGGCGTAGTGACTAAGGTTTAGTCAGGCAGGGCCCCCGGTCGTAGCATGTTCCTGTGGCTGGAGAAGCGCTGTCAGGCTAAGGCTATATAGGGGGGTAAAACTCCCTTGGGACACTCTGTGTTTGGTGGCTGTGTGTGGGTGTGGGTGTCTTCCCTGTACCACAGCCATTGTAGGAAAGCTGTTTCTGGTGACCACTCTGTCAGGACCTGCCGTGACCTTCCCACTAGCCCTTCTTTCCACTTCCTCAGCTGGACTAGGCCCTCCTTTCCCCTGACTCTTCCATCACAGACATCAGGGTGGTTTCCTAACTGTTTACCTGGGATGTCACATATTAACCTCTCCTGCTTCCCATCTCATACCAGTTCCTCTGTACTGCCCACCAAAGACCCCCAACTTAGTGGTGTCTCCCCATCTTTCTTTCTGCAATGCTATCCCCCAAGTACTGTCTGCACCCACCCCAGTAGGTATAGCCTTGAGGTAACATCGCTGTGTTTATGGTTGTGGTCTCCTCTGGAGCCCCTGTTCTGCTCTATCACCAGGGTCCAGCCTGAAGCAGGCAAGGAGGAACAACTAACCCAGAGTTTGTGGAATGAATAAAAATTTGGAGCAAAGGGGAGCTGTGATTGTTGTTGGTCCCTCATTCCCTGTGGCAAGGACAAGGAGCTCAGAGGGAGGCAGTGCAGTGTTACAGTGTGAACCTCAGCACAATCTGCATGTCACACGCTAAGGAGTTTGTTTTCAAATCTGCCTGTCTGGGAGAAGAGGTTAGAGATACAGTCTCATGACCAAAGCAGTGTTTTGGGCAGCCTCATGGTATTGAAAAGAAGTCCTGACCTTGCTGGGGAAGGAGCTAGGGCAGAGCTGACTGTGAAGAGGCCTATACCTCAAGGAGGGCGGTGACAGTGGAAGGCTCTCAGGCCTTAGGATCTCAGCAGACTGGGTGTTCCTCCTGTGTGGGGTCTCTCCAGAGCCTCTCCTCTCCCTTTGCTTTCTTCTCTAAAGTGGAGCAGTAAATCTGTGCCATCAGGCTATCCTTGGGGTTGAGCAGGGTGGACTGCGAAGCCACCCACATCCTCGGCAGTCAGCCTCTGTGGCTGAAGATGACCCCCTGGGGACCAGGTATTCACACCTGAGTTTATAGGGCCTGTTCTTATTCAAACCACTACCCAACCCCACCTCCTGGCCAAAACCTGCCTAAATGGGTGATGGACCAGTCAAGCCAGTGTTGATGAGCATGGTTTCCTTTCAGCCCAGTCCTGGCTCCTTCCTCCTCTGTGGACAAAGGGCAGAACAATGGCTTTACTGTAGTGTTGACTTTTGAGTCTCCCTGCGGCATTTGTGGTAGAAATGTCTTACAGGAATGCCTCTTCTCGGAGAAGGCTGGCCTGGCCATGGGGCCGAGCCAGCAGCCACCTATGGCTCCACTAATTGTTTGGTCTTATCCTTGGCAAACCCAAGGCAGTCTTGTGGGTAGAGGACACATTCATATGACAGGTCGCAGGCATAGCCTGGAGCGTGTCATCCAATCCAGCAGTGTAACATTTAGGGGAACTAGAAAGCATTTCTTTCCACATATGTTTTTTGTTTTCTTTAAAAGACGTACTTTCTTTCCAAATTCAGATGTCTTGAACTTTTCAGATAGTCTCCATGCTGGTAGAGAAAACGCTATGAAATTAGGGGAAGCCTGAGAAGTAGAGAAGCAGCTCGGGGCAGGAAGGGGAAGTGAGGCTGTTGAAAGAGGCAGTTGGCTCTGGCCTGTGGGAGAACTGCACCTCTTCAGGAGTGGCCACTGGGATGATCCTCCTGAGTGTGGAGGGTGAGGCCCATGACTCTGTGCAGCCTCAAAAGGAAAAGTGCTGAGATATCTGAGCCGTCCCGATGTGTCCAGCCGCGGAGAACTTTCTATAAACAGTTTCAATTTAACCCTCACACCAGGGCGATGATGACACGTGCCTTTAAAATCCCAGCATTCGGGAAACAGAGGCAGGTGGATCTCTGAGAGTTCAAGGCCAGCCTGGGCTACATAGAGAAACCCTGTCTCAAAAAAAAAAAAATCCCTCACACTAGAAACCTTTCTTAGTTCATGCCCTTCCCCATTTCCCACTGTTCTTAGCATAAACCCTAGACACCTTGTGTGTGTGCATGTTTTAGCCCATGCTACTGGCCTCACTGCTCCTGGTATGGACCACATTCTGGCTACACGTTCTCCTTGGAGCTTGCTCTTCTGAGGGTCCTCTTCCCCTTCTCACGTTGTCTCTGACACTGCTGAGCTCTGCTCCCAGCTGTGGCAGTTTCGTTACTCCAGCTCACGTGTCATCATCTCTTAGGAGATGTTCGCACCATCACCCTGCAGTGGGGTCCTGCTGTTGAAACCACCACCTGCTCTTGCTCCACGAGTCCAACAGGTATCAAGTAGCTTTTCCCCTGCTTTCTTGGAATTGCTGGTGAGGCCCAGAACTGAGCACACAAGCTATAGAGCGCTTCCCATCCCAGACACACGGAACAGCAGGAGAGGGGCCAGAGCTGCCACTGGGAGAACCAATGCAGTGTTTGTGGTGACAGATCACAACCCCCAACCCTCAGGCTGAGGGAAAGTGGCTTCTTGAATACTGTTCACAGAGACAGCACCTATACAGGGTCTGTGCTATTGTGTGGCCAGTCCACATTGCCCAAGCAGGAGACAGAGATGTCCTATGTGTGCTGTTTCACCCTACATAGTGAGTTCAGGCCTGCCAGAGCTACATATAGAGCCCTTTCTCAAAACACAAATCAAGAAGAATGACTTTAATCCCAGAACTTGGGAGGCAGAGGCAGGAAGATCTCTGAGTTCAAGTCCAGCTTGGTCTACAGAGTGAGTTCCAGGACAGCCAGGGCTACACAGAGAAACTGTGTCTTGCAAACAAACAAACAAAAAACAAAACAAAAAGAGTGAATGAATAAATAAACAATTTAATTCTCCAAAGTGTGAGTCTAAGAGTCTGGTTTATTTGTTTTTAACGAATTTCTCGCCTTCCTTACTTCCGCATCTCAATGACTCATTGTATCATGTGTGTAAATGTGACGAAAGGCTTTGAGGGCCACACCAGAGCAGTCATGGTAGGAATCCTTCCACTGAAGAGAGCTAGGACTAAAATAATTATTTGAATAGTACTCACAAGTTTTGCTTTGTAATTTAGTCTATCTGTCGTTTTGTGATTATGTGGTTTTTATTTTTTTATGTGTATGAGTGTTGTGCCTGCGTGTATATCTATGAACCATTTATGCCTTCAGATGCCCTGGAGTTACAGATGGCTCTGAGTGCCATATGGGTGCTAGAAATCCAACCCCAGTCTTCTAGAAGAGCTCCCAACCTCTGAGCCATAGTTCCAGCCTGATTACGTGTTCTTTTATCACATGATAAAGACATCCTGAGCCCATCTTTTAAAAGACTTTAAATTTTGCTTTCTGTTATAATTATGAGTGTTTTGCCTTTGTGTATTTATATGCACCATATGCATGTCTGTTGACCTCAGAGGTCAGAAGAAGGCATCAGATCCTCTGGAATTGCAAGGCAGCTGAGCCCGTTTTATAGATGCCTGGAGAAAGCCTCATGTGACCAGCCCCGGGATCATACAGTTCCCTTTGAGTGGGATGTGAGAGATGATTGGGTCCCTCTGGTTCCAGAGCGTTCCCTGGGCCTCTGGCTGTGGCAGTGGCACCCTGTGTTGCTCCCTCCTGAGGGAGGTCTTTGAACAGTACCGCCACCACTTTTGGAGTTTTCAGTTTAATGTTCAACCTGGAGGCAGCTGGCATGCTCTGCTAAACTCCTGTTCTATTTATAAACGTTTTTATTTCACTCAGGGGCAACAGGTCCTTGTCACCCAGAAAGAATGGACCTGTGGTGGGTGGCTCTGTAGGTTTTTAAACTGAGAACCGAAGTCTGGAGATGGCTCAGATGTGGGAATCAGACATTGTGGCCGGGGAATGGTTGAGGGAAAGCAGGCAGGGGGCTGTTTTCAGAGACATGAAAGAGGGCTTCCTCAGACCTGCCAGTGAGGCAGCAGGACTGGACCCGCTATAAGCGAGCTTTCCCGCTGGGACACATTAAAATCAATTTAATATGGTTATAGTGCTTGTAGCAATTTTGGGTTGTTTGTGGTGCCATGACCTCAGTCATGGCTAAGTACTGTGCCACTTAGCTACACCCTCTGACCCAGAAAACCTTGTTTCAATTAATGATTAATATAAGAAAGCCCCTGTAAAGAGTTATCAATGGGGCTGAAGAGATGGCTTTAGTGATTGAGAACACTTGCTGCTCTTTCAGAGCACCCACATGGTGGCTCAAGCTGGCTGTAACTCTAGTTCCAGGGGATCTAGTGCCCTTTTCTGGCATGCAGGTGAACACTCATACACATAAAAAAGAATCAAGTAAAAAAAAAATAAGAATCAAGTCTTTTCCTCCCCCCCCCCCCCCCGAGATAGGCTTTCTCTGTGTAACAGCCTTGGCTGTCCTGGAACTAGCTCTTGTAGACCAGGCTGGCCTCGAACTCACAAAGATCTGCCTGCCTCTGCCTCCCGAGTGCAGGGATTAAAGGAGTGTGCCACCAGGGTATGTTGATATACAGCTGTAATTTCACAACTCAGGAGGCTATGGCAGGATGGTCACAGCTTCAAGGTTATTGTGTGCAGCATAGTTAGACTGTCATTTTAAAGGGAAAGATGTGCTGGGTGGTGATGGTGGACACTCATCACTTTGGAGGCAGAGGCAGATAGATCTGAGTTCAAGGCCAGCCTTGTGAGTTCAGAGTCTGCCGAGTGAGTTCCTGGATGGCCAGAGAAACCTCATTTGGAAGAAAAAAAATGCTGTGAAGTCATCTCTAGGACTAGGGGAGGACCGGGGGGTTTGACTGGGAGATGGAGCAGTTCTGGAGACAGTGGGATGGCACAGCAACATGAAGTCATGTGACACCACTAAAGTATCTTCTTTTCTTTGTATTTTATGTGCATCTTTTGCCCGCATGTATGTCTGTGCACCACATATATGCCTGATGCCTATGGAGGTCGGATTCCCTGGGAACAGAATTACAGATGGTTCTGAACCACCATGTTGGCCCTGGGCATTAAGCACAGGTTCTCTGGAAAAGCAGCCAGCCCTTACCACTGAGCCATTGCTCCAGCCCTGAAGTGGTTAAAATGGAAGCTAAGGAGATGGTTCATGGATAAGGTGTTTTGTGTGCAAGTGAGGACTTAGTTCAGATCACCAGAACCCATGTAAAGCTGGACTTGGAAACCTTATCTGTCACTCCAGCCCTAAAACAACTGTTGGGGGCTTGGCTGGGAGGTGAGAGAATCCCTTTGCTCATGGGAGCTAACCCGGTGTATGCAGTAGTGAACAAGAGACCCTGTCTTAAACGAGATGGAAGCAAAGATCAACACCCAAGGTTGTCTTCTGTTCTCCAACAAGTGTGCTGTCCAGTGTACCCACACACAAATATTTTAAAAATGGTTAAAATGATGTTTCACATATATTTACCACAGAGAGAGGAACATAAAATCAAGGTGTTTTCTTAGATAGTCCCACACATTAGCATCTGCATTATAGTTTTCTTCCTGGCGTGATGGCACATCAAATGATTATAATCATTTTATATACCCTGTATATAAAAGTAGGCCAGGGGACAGAGGTCATTTGAGCAACTTCAACTTTTTTTTTTCTCGAGAAAGGGTTTCTCTATAGCTTTAGAGCCGGTCTGGAACTCGCTCTGTAGACCAGGCTGGCCTTAAACTCACCAAGATCTGCCTGTCTCTGCCTCCCAAGTGCTGGGATTAAAGGCATGCGCCACCACCACCCGGTGAGCAGCAACTCCAGTTTTTAAAGCTGGTCTTGCTGGGCATGGTGGCCCATACGTTTAATTCCAGCACTAGGGAGACAGAGGCAGGCGGATCTTTGTGAATTTGAGGGCAAGCTGATCTACAGAGAGAGTTCCAGGACAGTCAAGGCTATACACAAAGAAACCCTATCTGGGAAAAAAAGAAGAGAAAATTCTTTTAACTCGGCAGCATTGTCTTTTTCTGTTTATTTTCTAGTTGAATTTTCTAGATGCAAGACAAATCAGAGTGGTGTGGAGATTCCCTAAACTCACTGAAGCAGACCCCCAGTGGACAGTTCTACCGTCCAGATCAGAAAGGTCAGCCCAGTGTGCTGAGTGACTGTCCGGGACCGCAGTCTTTTTGAAGCGTTAGGACCCAAATCAATGGACTATTACAGCTCTTGTGCATGGTCTCTTAGTATATCTCACCCTCCACTGTTCCCTCCACTGCCCTCTCCTCTCCAGTATGATCTCTCCCTTTCCCCCCTCCTCTCCCTTCCTCTCTCTTGTTTTCTGGGCTTGAAGCCAAACCGTAGGCCCCATGCATACGACAGCTGCTCCATAACTGAGCTCCATCCTAGCCCTTGCTTTGCTTTTTTCATTTTATGTGTATGAATATTGTTGTTGTTTTGGTTTTTCAAGACAGGGTTTCTCTTTGGAACCTGTCCTAGAACTAGCTTTTTTTTTTCTTTTTATGTATTTTATGTGCATAAGTGTTTGGCCCATATGTATTTATGTGTACCATGTGGTTCCTGGTGCCCACAGAGGTCAGAAGAGAGCACCAGCTCCCCTGAAACTGGAGTTATGGATGGTTGGGAGTCATGATGTGGGTGCTGAAAACCAAACCTAGGTTCTCTTCAAGAGCAACAAGTGCTCTCAACAGTTGAACCTTTTCTCCAGCCCCATATTTTTATTTTTTTTCCCCATATTTTTATTATTTTAAATTGTGTGTGTGTGTGTGTGTGTGTGTGTGTGTGTGCGCTTGGATAGTCCATGTGAGTGAGTGCAGGTTTCTCAGGAGGCCAGAACAGAGTATCAGATCCTCTGCAAAGCAATGACTACTGAGTCTTCTCTCCAAGCCCTGTTTGTTTAAGGCAGAGTCTCACGATTCTACTCAGCCTTGAACTTCCTGTGTAGCTCAGGCAGACTTTGAACTCACGGTCCTCCTGCCTCCCATCCCTCCAAAGTTCTGGTGCTTCACACGTGTGCACTGCACCCTGTCTGCTCACCCACTTCTTTTTCTGTGTGCCTGAGTCACGACAGCTGCCAGGTAGTGGAATGACATCATCTCTCCTGAGCATTCTGCCTCTAGTTTACTTGGAGCCAGAGCGTCTAGTTTTGAAATTTTGTCACCTTCCGTTTGTTCCTCAACACCTGTACTACAGAATTACACCCCAGGCCCCATTTCGCACCCTACTGGTGACTTCCCCTGGAATTGCTCTTCTGGAACTTAGCTTTTAAACCGGCAGAGGAGGGTAAGAGCTGCCTATAGAACTACTCCACGACCTGGGATGCGCTCAGAGGTGCAGTCCTGGCCTAGTAGTCCATGCAGCATGCTGAGGTAAGCATGCCTGAGCCCTCCAGACAGCTGGTTTGAGCCTGACCAACACCCCAGGACTGAGAGGAAGCTCTATCAGGCTGGCTCCTTTGATCCTTATTTGTTTTCTGATAGCCTCTAGGCTACAATGGCCTAAGTAGATCTTCCCAAGTGGAAAAGCTGTTTCTAGTAAGGTCAGGCTTTTTAATAAATAAATAAATAAAACTTTTTTAAAGAGGGCAGGGGGTTGGAGAGGTGAACTCAGATGGTAAAGCACTGGCTGTTCTTCCAGAGGTCCTGAGTTCAATTCCCAGCAACCACATGGTGTCTCACACCATCTAGAGTGGGATCTGATGCCCTCTTCTGGCACAAAGTTATACATTTCAGATAGAGCAATCTTATACATAAAATAAATCTTTTTTTTAAGACCAGGCTTTTAAAAAATCTTTTAAAAGATTTATTGTATTTTTAAAATAATTTATTCATTTTTATTTTATGTGCATTAGTGTTTTGCCTGTATATACTCTGGGTGAGGGTGTCTCTCAGATCCCCTAGAAGTGGAGTTACAGTTCTATTTATGAGCTGCCATGTAGGTGCTAGATATTAACCCTCTGGAATAGCAGCCAGTGCTCTTAACCACTGAGCCATCTCTCCAGCCCCTGTATTTTTTTTTTTTTTTTTTTTTTTTTGGTTTTTCGAGGCAGAGTTTCTCTGTGGTTTTGGAGCCTGTCCTGGAACTAGCTCTGTAGACCAGGCTGGTCTTGAATCAGAGATCCGCCTGCCTCTGCCTCCCGAGTGCTGGGTTTAAAGGCATGCGCCACCACGCCCGGCCCAGCCCCTGTATTTTTACTTTTTAAAAATGGTGAGGATTGGGGCTGGAGAGATGGCTCAGTGGTTAAGAGCATTGCCTGCTCTTCCAAAGGTCCTGAGTTCAATTCCCAGCAACCACATGGTGGCTCACAACCATCTGTAATGAGGTCTGGTGCCCTCTTCTGGCCCTAGACATACACAGACAGAATATTGTATACATAATAATAAATAAATAAATATTTAAAAAAAATGGTGAGGATTGCTGGGCGATGGTGTCGCACGCCTTTAATCCCAGCACTCGGGGAGAAAAGGTGGCTCAGTGCTTAAGTGCTATTCCAGAGGACTTGGGTTCCATTCCGCACCCATATGGTGTATAGGTGAGCTTTTCTTTGTGGGCCACCAGTTCACAAAACATGACACAGAGACTAATTATTAATTATGAAAGCTCAGTCTTAGCCTAGATTTACTTCTAACTAGCTTTTTTTTTTTAACTGATATGTGTCAAGGTTTATTTTTGTTTTGTTTTGTTTTTCGAGACAGGGTTTCTCTGTAGCCACTGCCTGGCTTCTAACTAGCTTTTTAAAAAAAATATTTATTTATTTATTTATTTATTTATTTATTTATTTATTTATTTATTATGTATACAATATTCTGTCTATATGCATGAAGGCCAGAAAAGGGCGCCAGACCTCCCTACAGATGGTTGTGAGCCACCATGTGGCTGCTGGGAATCGAACTTAGGACCTCCGGAAGAGCAGGCAATGCTCCCAACCACTGAGCCATCTCTCCAGCCCCTAACTAGCTTTTATGACTTAAATTAATCCATATTTTTATCTACGCTCTTCCACATGCTCATTACCTCATCTCTGTTATGGACATCCTGGTTATTCTGCGTCTGGCTGGTGACTCTGCCTTTCTTCCCAGAGCTCCCTCTGTCCAGAAGTCTCACCTATACCTCCCGCTTAGCTGTTGGCCAGTTAGCTTTTTATTAAACCAATCACAGTGACACAGTATAAAGGAATATTGCACAGCAGTGGTGGCTCTTAACTGTCTGTAACTCTAGTCCCAGGAGATCCTCCCCTTCTGGCTTCCATGGGCACCAGGCATACTGTGGTGCACAGGTACACATGCACGTGTAGGCAGAACACCTGCACAGGTAATAAAACTAACTTTAGCCGGGCGGTGGTGGCTCACACCTTTAATCCCAGCACTCGGGAGGCAGAGGCAGGAGGATCTCTGTGAGTTCGAGGCCAGCCTGGTCTAGAAGAGCTAGTTCCAGGACAGGCTCCAAAACCACAGAGAAACCCTGTCTCAAAAACCAAAAAAAAAAAAAAAAAAAAAACAAAAACAAAAAAAAACCCCTAACTTTAAATGTGTTTTGTTTTTGCTTTTTGAGACAGGGTTTCTCTGTGTAACAGCCCTGGCTGTCCTGGAACTCACTTTGAAGACCACCACCTGGATTAAATTTTAAATGTTTTTAAAAAAGATTTATGACGGACAGTGATGACGCACACCCTTAATCCCAGCACTCTGGAGGCAGTGGCAGGGAGATCTCTGTGAAACCAGCCTGGTCTACAGCACAAGTTCCAGGACAGCCAAGGCTACAAAGAGAAACCCTGTCTCAAAAGACCAAAAAAAAATAAGAAAGAGGAAGGTTTGTCTTGTTATTTTATATGAGTGTTTCTCTGTGTTAGTTTAAACCACGTGTGTGCTGTGCCTGCAGAGATCAGAAGAGGATGCTGGGTCCCTTGGAACTGGAGTTACAGTTTTAAACTGCCTGAGCTGGTTGCTGGGAATTGAACTCAGGTCTTCTGAAAGAGAAGTAAGCACTCCTAACCATCCAGCCATCTCTGGCCCACAGAGTCAGGCTTTCAAAGCATTACTGGGAACCTGTCCCTAGCTTTTCATTACTTGGAACCCATAACCTCTTCTGTTAACGCATAAACTCTGTGAAAAGAAGTTGTTCTCCAGAGTTAGTGATGACTTGTCAGAGCGATTATTTATCTTCCTAACCCTTTTAGAAAAAAACAAACAAAACCAAGTCCTTTAAAAGGTGAACTTTCAGTGCATGTACTAAAATGGTTTTCAATCCTCTAGGTGTGAGAGATGACTGACTGGTTGACAGAAAGTCCCCAAGGACGGGGCTGCAAGATTTAGCTACTCTTAGTTCCCTTCCTGGCAGCCTGGAACCTGCCTCCCAGGCACCTCAGGCGCCATGGACTCCCCAGGGTACAACTGCTTTGTGGACAGGAACAAGATGGACGCGTCCATCCAGGACCTGGGGCCAAAGGAACTGAACTGCACTGAGCTTCAGGAATTGAAGCAACTGGCACGCCAGGGCTACTGGGCTCAGAGCCACGCCCTGCGAGGGAAAGTGTACCAGCGCCTGATCCGGGACATCCCCTGCCGCACGGTCACACCTGATGCCAGTGTGTACAGCGACATCGTGGGCAAGATTGTGGGCAAGCACAGCAGCAGTAGCCTGCCCTTGCCCGAGTTTGTGGACAACACTCAGGTGCCCACCTACTGCCTGAACACGCGGGGTGAGGGGGCTGTGCGCAAGATTCTGCTGTGTATCGCCAATCAGTTCCCCGACATCTCCTTCTGCCCTGCCCTGCCGGCCGTGGTGGCCCTGCTGCTGCACTACAGCATCGACGAGGCTGAGTGCTTCGAAAAGGCTTGCCGCATCCTGGCCTGCAACGACCCCAGCAAGAAGCTCATTGACCAGAGCTTCCTGGCCTTCGAGTCCTCCTGCATGACGTTTGGGGACCTGGTGAACAAGTACTGCCAGGCGGCCCACAAACTGATGGTAGCTGTGTCAGAGGATGTCCTGCAGGTCTACTCTGACTGGCAGCGGTGGCTGTTTGGGGAGCTGCCCCTCAACTACTTTGCCCGTGTCTTTGATGTCTTCCTTGTAGAAGGCTACAAGGTATTATATCGAGTCGCTCTGGCCATCCTCAAGTTCTTCCACAAGGTGAGAGCAGGCCAGCCCCTCGAATCAGACAACGTAAAGCAAGACATCCGCGTGTTTGTCAAGGACATTGCCAAGACGGTGTCCCCTGAGAAGCTACTGGAGAAGGCCTTTGCCATCCGCCTGTTTTCCCGCAAGGAGATCCAGCTCTTGCAAATGGCCAATGAGAAAGCACTAAAGCAAAAGGGCATTACTGTCAAGCAGAAGAGGTAGGTGGGTCCCGGGATCCTGTGCATTGCCTGTGTGCTCATGCCTCTGTTTGTAAGTTAAGTGTGTGTGAATACATGTGTGTGCTGTGTGTATGTGTGAGTGTGCGTGTGCCTATGCTGTGAGCATATTGTGTTTGTGGAGTGGGAAGCTTTAGTGGAACGCATCCATGAGGTCTGAGCATGAGCTTGTCCAGCCAGCCGTTGGTCTGCTTCTAGCCTTCTGTCTGTCCACCTGCTCACGTGTGGACAGAAAGATACTAGAAAAGCCGGGCGGTGGTGGCGCATGCCTTTAATCCTAGCACTCGGGAGGCAGAGGCAGGCGGATCTCTGTGAGTTCGAGGCCAGCCTGGTC
>NC_022014.1:3857348-3863822 GCF_000317375.1 Microtus ochrogaster
GACAGGCACCCAAACTACAGAGAAGCCTTGTCTCAAAAAACCAAAATAAATAAATAGATAGATAGATAGAAAAAAAAAAAAAAAAAAAAAAAAGAAAACAGGAAGGGCTTGTAATTACAACCTTATTAAGACAAGGAAGCTGGATACTACCAGGGGGTCAGGAGGCCCAGCAGGGGCCAGACTGGGTTCCTAGGGGGTCACATCAGAACAGCTCCTGCTCTGCCCTTCCAGCTCCGAGCTTCATGGCTGGCATTCTTCTAGATGCTTATTATGGGCTCCCTGTCCTTGGGGAGCAGGGTTGGGAAGAGTCATGGTGTTTGATACCTGATTTGTAAACTGCTGTAGGCATGGCTGCTGGCATTGAGTTCACTTTCTCCTGGGCCCAAAGGAAGGCATACCTGGGGATCGATACCCACCACTAACCTCGCCTTGTCTGTTTTATTTTTCTTCTTCTCCGTGTCCGTTGCTTCCTCCTGTTTCTCAGTGTCTCACTTTCTAAAAGGTAGGTCTGAAACCACACCTCGATGCTTGGCCTCTCTGCCCTGCCTTTCTTCCAGCCAGCTTTGGCTTGGCTGCTCACTGTCTCCCATGCCCACCTGGCTCTCCTGGGCTGGCTTCTGCTTGCTGCTTTAGCCTGATTGATACAGGCACTGTCTGTCTGTCTGCTCCTCTTTCTGCCTCACTTGTGAGATCTGGTGCTTGGCTGGCTTTGCAGCCTTGCCTTGCTGGAGGCTTACTTCATTTGTCCTGGTTTCTTAAAGAAAAGAGCTTTTGTCACCCATACCCCTAGGCTGGGCCCTCTTCCACGTATCAGGTGGGAGGCGGGGCTTCCAGGAATAATTTCACCCCATTTCCAAGTGGCACCTAGAGCCATGCTGTAAACCTGGCTGAGTTAAGTGGGATATCCTTTCCAGGATATGTACCAAAATGAAACTGTGGGGCCTCAAGGTAAGGGGGTACAGTCAGGACTATGGTCACTGTGGGCTCTCACCCCTCCCCACTTTTCCCAGGCAGTTTGTGCACTTGGCTGTTCATGCAGAAAACTTCCGCTCAGAGATTGTCAGCGTGAAGGAGATGAGAGACATTTGGTCCTGGATCCCTGAGCGTTTTGCCCTCTGCCAACCTCTCCTGCTCTTCTCCTCTCTGCAGCATGGGTACAGCTTAACCAGGTGAGGCACCCCCAAGACTGTGCACGTCACACTCTGTTCTTCACTTCAGGAAATGAGCCTTTGAACCTGAGTTCTGATAAGGTCTTGCAGAATCAGGAGCCTCTTATCCTGGCCTTCGGTCATTCCCAGGCTACATAGACTTTGAAAATCATTGCTGAATGCAGCACAGTTGAGGGCCCTGTGTGGGTATCATAAAGATACAGAAACCAAAGTCCCCATCTGAGGAGCTCAGAATTATTAGGGAGATGTCATCTGGACAGCTGGCCCTGGCCTCCCTGCTACCCTTACCCCCTGTGTCCATCACAGTCCTGGACCAGATACCCCTTTTTTGTGTCTCTATCTGTGTAAGCACCCGGTATTCTAGCAGGGGCACATTGCCCTTCAAGCTGGATTGGTTGGGTCCAGTTAGTGTTCAGGTCTCAAATGACAGCTCACAAACTCTGGACCACCCTCCCTCAACCCCAAGTCTCCTGCCTGCAATCACACAAACATTTCAGCTTAGCTAAGAGTCACGTCTCACCAGGTGGTGGTGACGCACACCTTTAATCCTGGCACTCGGAGGCAGAGGCAGTTCTGAGTTCGAGGCCAACCTGGTCTACAAAGTGAGTTCCAGGATAGCCAGGGCTACACAGAGAACCCCCATCCCCGGCTCCTTCCAGCCCCAGGGATGCCTGAGCATCTCAGTGGCAAACCTCTCACCTTCCTCAGTTCAGGGCTGAGCTTTCCCCTGCTTCTCTGGTTCCTGCTTCTCTGTAGCTTCCAGCTTTGCCTGAGGGAGAATTCACCTAATCTTCTCTTTTGTCACACCTTGGCAGCCTGGCCTGGCCCAGGTGACATTGCAAGGTCCTTGGCCACTGTGGAGAGAGGTGGTGGTAAAAGAGGGTAGTCCCCAGGCCTCTCTACCCTGATCTTGGGACTGACAGTGGCCTGCTAATTGGAGGGCATGCAGGATAGCATGTGGTCTCTGCCCCCAGGTTCTATTTCCAATGTGAAGGACACGAGCCCACCCTCCTGCTCATCAAGACCACGCAAAAGGAGGTGAGGAGCCTGGTTTACTGGGCTGGTGCCAAGGTCTGAGTATGGATATGGTTCTCTCGAGAGCCACAGGGGAAGACAGAATGGCCCTGAGGGTACACTCCCGTAACTCAGTCCTCTCCATGACCTTTGCCCTCAGTGGTGGGAGAACATAGCATACAATACCCCTAGGCTGGGACGCGGTCTCTCAGCACGCCTGAATGAGAGGACAGGTCTGATGACAGAAGTCTCACGCCAGCCTTCCTCCCTAGGTTTGTGGCGCTTACCTGTCGACAGATTGGAGCGAAAGAAATAAGTTTGGAGGCAAACTGGGCTTCTTTGGAACCGGAGAATGCTTTGTTTTTAGGGTGAGTTGGGCTAAGTGTGGAGTTCCTCCGCCCCTTCCTTCCTTCCTTGGCTGTTCCTGTCTCTTCAAACATTCTGAGAACTTAATCAGCCCTCCAAGACTGAGTGTAGGCCCAGCATCTGTCCTGGGCCAGGGAATTGTCACAGAAGCTGGCTCGAGGGGCTCAGACGTCCCCCCAGCACAAGAGCCTTGTTTCATCTTCATTGTAGCGAGTACCCTAAAACATACTCTGTTTTTACTTCTGGGGTTTGCTGGTTAGGCTATGAGTGCCCCAAAAGCTAGCAGGACCTCATTTGCTAATGTGATGTGCCATTGCCACAGCCCTCTTAGGGATCCACCCACAGCCCTCTTAGGGATCCACC
The DNA here is from genome assembly GCF_000317375.1 of Microtus ochrogaster. NCBI lineage: Eukaryota > Metazoa > Chordata > Mammalia > Rodentia > Cricetidae > Microtus > Microtus ochrogaster. Next base: position 3,860,261 of record NC_022014.1, read on the forward strand.
CACAGCCCTCTTAGGGATCCACCCACAGCCCTCTTAGGGATCCACCCACACCAGAGTTGTGGCATGGAGATGGGCAGTGGCTTTGGAGCAGGAAGGCCCAGGGAGGTGCCCCACGCCAGTTACTCTGACTGCCACCCATTCTTCTCCAGCTGCAGCCAGAGGTGCAGCGTTACGAGTGGGTGGTCATCAAGCACCCAGAGTTGACCAGGCCGACATCCTTCAAGTCCTCAGAGACTGCAGCTGCTCCTTCCCTCCTCAGCCACTCTGTCTCTTCAGACCCTGCTGATCGGCTGTCTCCTTTCCTGGCTGCCCGGCACTTCAACCTGCCCTCCAAGACGGAGTCCATGTTCATGGCTGGGGGCAACGACTGCCTCATCATTGGTGGGCACCTCTTCCCTTCCCTTCATTCAGTCTGGGAGGAGGACATGGGAGCTTGAGGGGAGCGGAAACCTCTGTGCCCGGTCCTCGCTGACTAGTGGTCAACAAAGTAGACATCTCCGTTAGAAGAAAAGGAGCTGGGTTGTTGGGGGTAGACCAGTATGAAAGATGGGAGGTATGGGCTAGCAGACAAGCAATAGCCAGGACAGCCAGGCCCGGGTAAATTTGGGGTTCTAGAGGAACCCCTGTAGTCCAAGGAGCTCTTTACTGAGATTGCTATTTAGCAGACCCTTCAAGGACAGAGATGATGGCATATGTGGGTATGGGGTGGATGTTGGAGCAGAAAGACATCTGTTCCCTTGCATTTCCCACAGGGGGAGGAGGTGGCCAAGCACTCTACATCGACGGGGACCTGAACCGAGGCCGCACTGGACACTGCGACACTTTCAACAACCAGCCCCTCTGCTCTGAGAACTTCCTTATCTCTGCTGTGGAGGCTTGGGGCTTCCAAGACCCTGACACCCAGTGATGGGTCTGCGCTGGTAGTGACTGAGCCTCGTTGTGGGGTGACGGGGTGGAGGCCAAGCTACCTCTTGAGGGAGCAGGGCATGAGTGAAACAACATCCCTATGAAGCAGGCAGGCTTGCTGTGCAGTGGGGACGTCCTGCTTGGACTTGTTAGGCTAGGACCCCTGCACCCTACTGTTTCTGAGCTCAAGGGGCTATTATGCCCCCAGCCCTGTCCAGTGTCTGCCCTCACCCAGGGTCCTGGGTTGCATGGAGGTGTCCCAAGGTACTTGGGAGGAGTACCCAAGATTGCCAGGGCTACATTGCTCTGCCTCTGGCCCTCAGCCCCTGTAGGGAAAGGACAAATGAATCTTGCCAAATGTGGGTCTCTGGTGCCCCCTGCTGGTCCTCTGACCCCCTGCGCTCCCCTGAGCTATGTTTGCTGCTGCAGGACAGGATAGGGGAGGGCAGGATGTGTGCAGAGCTCTGCGGCCCCTCCTGTCCTAGAAGGGACAAACTCGGGAAAGCTGTCTTGTCTTTGTGTTTCTGCAGAGCCTGCAGCTCTTGCTGCACCTCACTGCAAGTCCACACCTGAAGGTGGCCTCTGGAGAGACTTTCCTTGACCAGCGTGGCCAGTCAGCTCCATTTCCAGGGTTCCCAGAGCTGACTGGACTCTGAGGCTTTTTGCCCACCTTCTGTCCATCCTTGTAGCCTCCTTGGAATCCTGTAGTCTTGGTGACTCTGTTCCTTTCCTCGTCGCTGTAATGACTGAAGCCCAGGATCACCCGAATCCTAGCATGGCATGCTTGTCTCAGTCCAGCCTTCTGCCTGCCCAGGCCTGTGGTTCCTTAGACCTGTTCATACAACATCTGATAAAGCAGTGTGACTTCTGATCTCTGCCGTCACTATGGCTAGCCACATGTCATGTTTTCTGTGTGCTACCCTTCTCCCGTTATGGCCTTCCAGTCCCTGGATGTCTGTACTTCTTGAGCCCTGTACTGACCTGGCACCACAGATGCCAAGGAAAGTGCTGCCTCTGAGGACTGTAGCAAGCTCCATTTCCCCGTGACCTCCCGCCCACCCTGTGACCTCCCTCAGCTGGTCCTGAGGGTCTAGGCTCCACAGAGGAAGAGAGAAGAAGTAACCCAAATGGCTGGCTGGGGCCGCAGAAGTCTGGATCATAAGAACAGTTGCCTGGTTCCCACATGACTGCGTCTGGCATGCCTGGGTCAGCATGTATCACACCCGTGCTTGCCTCCACACTGATATCACACTTGCTGTGAGAGTTTCATCCGCCCCTGCCCCATCTAGTCATATCAGCTCTCAGCACGGCCACAGTGGCACAAGAGGCAGGGCAGGGAGGAGTTCCCTGAAATTTTGGGCCACCTGGTAAACCCACATAGAACTTGGACTCTGTGCAGTGAACAGTTCTCCTGACATGCTGGCCTCTACGACACAGGTCAACCTGACTCTAGAGGGAAGGAGTCCTGGGAGGAGCTGTTGCTGCTCGCTCTGCAAAGTGGTAGCCCGTGCCGCCATTCCTCTGAGCCTGCTGTCCTTGACCTGCACCTCCAACTTCAGTGTTCCTTTAAGGCCATCTTGATTTTTGTGATTGTTGTTTCTGGCAAGTTCTTACTAGGTAGCCTATTTGGTCTGGAACTCACTATGTAGCCCAGGCTACCCTGGAAATGGCTATGTAGCCTACGTTGGCCTCAAAATCATGACCTGCCTCAGCCTCCTAAGTGTCAGGTTCGTAGGCATTAAGCCCTTTCCTGTTGCATTAACTCCTCGACGTTGAGCTTGGTCTCCAGCCAGAAGGCCCTAGGACATTCCTAGGCTGTGCCATCATGATGCTCACCCATGCATTGCTACTGGGACTCAGAAGACTTTCAGAAGCAGGTTAAGTTAACTGAGCAGTGTGTGCAGGGCCCTGTAAGATTCCTGACTGGGTAGTAGATTCTTGTTTTGTGTGGCCCCACTGGCCTTGCTGGGGTCCAGTGCAAGAAGACTGGTCAGTGCTTAGTCACAATTGCATCATAAGCAAAGTTCTTAGCTTTTACCCACAACATTCTCAGTTTTTTAAATTTAATATCTCCTTTTTCCTGACATTTCTGCCAAAAGATGTGTCATTTTCTTTGTATTTTTATTCTTATCACTCTTTATCTGATGCTAAGTGTTTCCACTTAGTATTTAATAATGTTTTCTATTATTTATTAGCTTTTGATGTAAAAAAAAAAAGCTAGAGTTTGATGGCATTGAATAAGGAGTTTTATCATCACTTAAACATTTGTTTTTAAAACAAATATTGAACTTAATATAAACTAGTTCATTAAAGTAATTTTGTTACTGTAAACCACGTGCCTTTGGGGCCTCAGAAAATCAGTCTGTACTCTGATTATGACAAGAGCCAGTTTCATGCAGCTCAGACTAGCCGTAGACGAAGCTTTCCCTGAACTCGTCCGTGTGCTTCTGCACCCCATATAATTGGCTCACAGGTGTGTGCCACTATGCTTGGTGACAACTCACTTTAAAAATATTTCATGAGACAGCAGTGACTGTTCGCATTTTAAGAATTTCTCTTCTAGCCGGGCGGTGGTGGCGCACACCTTTAATCCCAGCACTTGGGAGGCAGAGGCAGGTGGATCTCTGTGAGTTCGAGACCAGCCTGGTCTACAAGA
>NC_022014.1:3863922-3880710 GCF_000317375.1 Microtus ochrogaster
CAGCCTGGTCTACAAGAGCTAGTTCCAGGACAGGCTCCAAAACCACAGAGAAACCCTGTCTTGAAAAAGCAAAAAAAAAAAAAAAAAAAAAAAAAGAATTTCTCTTGTAATGAACTAAATTACTGCTTTAGTTTTTCCTATTTTTGTGAGATGCCACATGGGTGCTGGGACTGAGCCAGGTCTTCTGCAGGAGCAGCCAGTGCTCTAACCGCTGAGCCCCATAGTTTTTCTTATTTTTGTAAACTGCTTGCTTTTATTTTTTTCCACTTTTTTAGAGCAGTTTGTTTTCGAGCATTCTGGATTTCAGATTTTCAGGTTTCTCTTATTCATTTCCTGAGTCTGCAAAGCTTTTCTGGTCTCCTTAAGTATTTTATATTTAATAATTTAGGTTTTGTACTACTTTTTTAAAGATGCTGAGGAGCGAATCTAGGACCCTGTACCTACAGTTTACATCAGAATTGCTGAGGTGGAAGTTTTTGAAGATCCTCATCCAATTATTCACTGTAAATATCAAAAGAATTGGCCAAGCAACACACCTTTAATTCGAGCACTCAGAAGGTCAAGGCAGGTAGATCTCTGTGAACTTGAGCCCAGCCTGTTCTATGCTGCAAGTCCCAGACCAGCCAAGGCTAAATAATGAGACCTTGTTTTAAAAAGCTGTGGAGAGAGGGGTGGTTTGGAAAGAAGGTTCAGCGGTTAGAGCACTGGCTCTAACCAGGTTCAATTCCTAGCAGCCACGTGGCAGCACACAGCTGTCTGTAACTCCAGTTCCCAAGGATCCAGACCCTTTTCTTGCCTCTGTGGACACTGTATCGATATAGTTCATATATATATATATACACATACACACAAAACACTCATAAAATAAAAATGAAGGAAAAATAAACCAGAAAGTGGCTTGGGCACAGCCCCTGACTAAACCACAGCCTTGTCTTTCCGCTCAGCGGGAATACATTCAGTGCTTACGGACACCTGCTTTCTCATGCCCTCACGAAATCTAGACCGCTGTCAGACTCAAAAGACTGTTAAGGTTTTAGATTGGCTTTGTTTGTTTGCTTTGTTTTTGTTTTGTAAGCCACCATTTAGGTTGTAGTTCTCTATAGCAGCTACTCCAGAGTAGCTCCTCCATGGCTTCCTCGGGTTTATGTGCAGTTATTATATCTAGCATGAATGCCAAGCAGGCCTTCAAGTTCTTTCCCCACCGTATCTACATCCGGCCAGAGAGCATATGAAGTTAAAAGATAATTTTGGTATTAAGATTCTTACCTGGGGGCTGGAGACATGGCTCAGAGGTCTTGAGTTCAATTCCCAGCAACCACATGCTGGCTCACAACCATCAGTAATGAGATCTGGTGCCCTCTTCTGGTCTGAAGGCATACATGGAGGAAGAACCCTGTATGCATAATTAATAAATAAGTCTTTAAAAAAAAAAAAGATTCTTACCTGGGCCTGGTGTGTGTTTAAAACCCCACCATGTGGAAGTGGAAGCAGAAAGATGAGGTCATCCTTAGCTACATACTAAGCTCAAGACTGGCTTTGGCTACAATGTCTTAAAAAGAGAAAAGAAAAAAAAAGGACCTTTTTATGACGTCCCTCATTCCCTCAACTTCTGATTGTGCTGTTGGCATTAGGTGCAGTGTCATGTACATTACTACAGACAATGACTGTGTGCAGGCTCAGTCACTTTCTTGAACTGCATGGAATTTGTTAGCATTGTATTTAGGACGAAGAAGGCAGTGCTTGGATACATGGACACACTGACCTGTGACATGGCAAGAACCAAACCACCAAAACACTTCCATGTAGACTCGTATCTCCTGGTGTGCCACTTGGCTGCTCTTAGATGCTCTCTGGCCCTGCCTTCCTACTCTGCTGTGCATTAGACATGAAGAGCTGGGCAGAGTGGCACACGCCTTCAGTCCCAGTGCTCAGGAGACAGAGGCAGCTAGATCTCTGAGTCTGAGGTCAGCCAGGGCTACACAGAGAAAACCTGTCTTGGGGTAGGGGAACACTGTTGCTCTTCCAGAGAACCCAGGTTTGTTTCCCAACACCCAAACTGCGGTTCACAGCTGCCCATTTCTCCAGTTCAAGGGGATCTTCCACCCTCTCTTGGCCTCTGGGCACTGCGTGCAAGCAGTGCACAGACACACATGCAGGCAAAATCATACAAATAAGATAAAAATAAAGCTTAAAGTTTGTAAGCTGAAGACTGGAGGGGAAGACGGTCTAAGTATAACTTTACCTTTTAGATCTTGTGATGGGCTTTGACAGATGGTCATCAGTTCAGTGTCGTGGTTCACACCTGTAATCCCAGCATTCGGGAGGAAGCGGCAAGAAGATTGCAGGATGAAGCTAGTTTCATGCCAGCCTAACTTACATAGTGAGACCTTATCTTAAAACAAAAAACTAAATCCAGTGTGGTTCCCGGCTGACCCTGCGGAACACCCGAGTGAGTGTACCAAACATACTCCCGCTTACAGAGCAAAAGTGTGGATTTGATTTGAGCAAAATGCAATTTTGTAATGTGAAAATAAGTGATTTTGTGATGTTTGGATAAGTGTTGATGTGAGTCCTAAATAAAATTAATAACTGAAGAAGAGGCATCGTTGTGTGTGATGTGAGAGTACAGGATGGAACGTCCTGAGCACCCTTCCCAGGATACATTGGCCATCTCTTAGAAGACGTACTTCAAGTAGAGCTGAAGTCTGCACCAGCCCATCATAGCCATGACAAGGAGACCCCACAGAGACAGGTACATATTCTGCTGCTTCCTTTGTCACTGCCAGCCATGGGAACCCACTTCCTGACCTAGCTTCTGCCTTCTGGCCCTCAGGGTTTGTCATTTGGTATAACTGAAGAAAGGAGAAGAAACCACTGTGAGGAGCCACCAGATGTCTCCAGTCGTCTGGTTCCTGTGAAAAGTAAAACTCAATGTCAATAGCAAAGTCAGGGGCTGGATATATGGCTCACAGTCAAGAGCACTTGACTGCTCTTCCAGAGGACCCGGGTTCAGTTCCCAGCACCCACGTGGCAGCTCACAACTGTCTGTGACTCCAGTTCCACCCTTACACCAATGCACATAAAATAAATCATTAAAAAGTAAAAGCAGCAGGGCCGTGGTGCATACCTTTAGTTCCAGCACCTGGGAGGCAGAGGCAGGCAGATCTCTGTGGTTCAAGACCAGCCTGCTCACAGTATGAGTTCCAGGACAGCCAAAATTGTTAAACAGAGAAACATTCTTTCAAAAAAAAAAATCAAACTCATGTTTCTCTTTCAAAATGAAACTGACTTGAACATTTGCATAAGCTAATATTAACATCTTTCCTAATGCTGTCTACTTTTTTTTTAATGTCTGTGGTACTGAGAATTTGATGTGGCATCTTGCACATGCCACTGATTATATCCCCAAACTGGTTTTTGTTTTGTTTTGTTTGTTTTTACTTTTTTGCTTAAAACACAGTGTCCTAAGGTGCCCAAGCTGTCCTTCTACTCACTCTGTAGCCTAGACCGGACTTGAACTTGTGATCATCTTTCTTAGCCTCCAAAGGAAGTGAGATTACATGCCGGCACCACGAAGCCTAGCACGATGTTTATCTTTGAACAGTGCACAAATACCTGCTCTCCTATCTAGTTCCTTGCTGTGAGGCTTCTGCGCATGGTTCCTGCCCTGTGCCTACAGCTGCTCTGAAACCCTGCTTGCTTCCCCATAAAATAGTGGTTATCCACTTCTTCCCTGGTTCTCTTCCCCATGTTGACTGCAAGGGTAGATATGGCCTGTAATCTTCTCCTTTGCTGCCTCTTAACTCAAAGGCTTTCCTGTCGTATTGCAGGTTACTCCAGAGGATGCTGGGAGGCCTAGCCCACTTTGAGAAGCCCTTGTCTACTAGGCCAAGAGGTACTTGATCCGAGGGCTCCTCCAGCATAGCTACAGTGAGCTCTGGTTTTCTGCAGTTCCTAGATGGACCCAGAACCTGTTTCTGGGCTTTCAAGACCCTTCCTAGCTTTGTAGCTCCTAAAAAAGCTTTACTGTTCTTGGTAGGAGGTGGTGGTGCAAACCTGTCGGGGAACTCCCTCTGTAGACCAGGCTGACCTTGAACTCCCTGAGATCCGCCTGCTTCTGCCTCTGAAGTGCTGGGATTAAAGGCACGCACCAGCACAGCCCGGCTAACCTTTTCATATTTTAAGACTTATTTAGAAATAAGATTTTTGTTGGACCCCAGGGTGGAGCCCCAACCATTTCTCCCTCCTTTCTGACTTATTTTAAAATGAGGTTTACACGTTTACTCCCACAATAGGCTCCCAGCTCACCTCTACCAAGCGGGGGAGACAGAGTCAAAGGCATCTGACAAGCTGCTTCCACACCTAAGTTTACAGCAAACTAGCTTTAGTCTGTCCCCACTGCCCCCTGGTGGCAGAGTTGCCTCTCTGCCTGCCTGTTCATTCAGAGAAGATCCAGTCAGGCCCCTGGCACCAACACTTGAAATCTGGAAATTTTGCTAAAAGCCAGAGATGCCCTGTGTTAGGATCATACTAGCTGCCTGCCTTGTAGATACATATTTATTGTTGCTCTTGAGGTCACCCTTGCTATTCAAACTGTCTAGGAGCCAAGCAGCAAGAGAAAGATTCTGTGTTTATAGGATTTTATTTATTTATTGTTTTTTAATTTTATTTTTAGACAAGCTCTCCATATGTGGCATTGGCTATCCTGGAACCGGCTATGTAGACTAGGCTGGCCTTGAACTCATAGAGATCCTCTTGTCTCTGCCTCCCAAGTGCTGGAGTTAAAGGAGTGTTCCACCATGAGCAGGAGGGGTTTTATTTTGCTGGGGTTTTGTTTTGTTTTAATTTGTGTGAGCGTTTTTTGCCTGCATGTTTGCATGTGCACCATGAGGCCAGAAGATGGCATCTGATTCTCTAAACCGAAGCTGCTAGTTGTCCTGTGGACACTGGCATGGAATCCGGTCCTCTGAAGAAGCAGCAAGTGCTGTTAACCACTGAGCCATTTCTCCAGCCCCTGTTTTTATTTCTCTGATCCTTATTCCATAAGGTATTTATTTCTCTTGCTCAGGATTAAGTCCAGGACACCATGCATGCTAAACACAAATTCTACCATCAAGCAACACCCTGCCACCCTCCCCCGCCCAGTGGCCAGCCTTATTTGGTATTTTTAGATTAAGATCTGCCTGTATAGCATAGGCTATCCTCAAAATTTCCAACTTCCTGTTCAACCCCTTAAATGCTGGGGTTATAGATGTACACTACCATGCATGACTCAACTATTTTTGGGTTAAAAATTAGCTGCCTCTCACAGCTGAGTACGTGAAAAAAAAATTAGCTGCCTTTTATCATATTTATTCCCCAAAATAGTGCCGTTATCTGTGTGCTTTTGTTTCCACTGACCATGTCCAGGCCACACATGGCTCTGTCTCACCAATGTACAAAAGCACAGTGCCATGGTGCCATCTCTTTATAGTGTTGTCTGTCCCGTGTCCTTGTGTTCCTCTCCCCCGCACCCAGGCCTCCATGGTGACTCGGAAGGAGGCTGTTGGCAAGGTTCCTTCTGGGACACATGGTTCTTGATGTTCCAGAAAGGCTGCTGCTTCTTCCCCTCCTTCTCGCTCTCTTCTTCTTCCCCCTCTTCTTCCTTCCCCTCCTTCCGGCCTTCCTCCTCCTCCTCCTCCTTCTGACCCTCCTCTTCCTTCCCCTCACCCTCTTCTTCCTTTTCCCTTGCCCTCCTCTTCTTCCCCCTCTTCTTCCTTCCCCTCCTTCTGGCCCTCCTCCACTTCCTCCTCGCTTTCCTCTTACTTCCCCTTGCCTGCCCCTCTCTTCCTCCTATTTTTTCCTTTCTCTCTCCCGCCAACCTTTTTGTTTTGTTTTTGTTTTGAGATAGTACTGTGTGATCCAGGCTCACTTTAAATTTACGCTCTTTCTGCCCTGGCATCCAAAGTGCTGAGCTGACTGTTGTGCATTACTAAACCTGGTCTTGCCTTCCTTGGAGTACGTCCACCTTTCCAGGCTAAGGTTGTCAAGGATGTTAGTAACTTCTTCTGCCTCCTCTTCTGGGATTTCTGGAAAGTGCCAATGGCTGTCTAAGGGTCCCACTCCGCATCTCTGTCCCTCTCCTCATATCTCTCTGACACGCATTTCCAAATCCCCTCCCTCTCAGTGTCTGGAAATCCCCACTCACAGTGACAGGCCAGAACTCATGACCTATGATTTCATGCCAAGGGGGAAGTAACAGCAAGGGAGAAGGCAGGGATGCCCCTACAGTTTCTTTCCTGGAGTCCAAAGGAGGGGCCCCTTGCAGTGTCTGGGAGATCCCAGTGGGAGGCATGAGATGGAATGAGCTGAGAAATAGTGGCTGACCTGGCAGTGTAGCCTGCTAGCCCAGGCCCTAGACCAGAATTTTAATTCCATCATTTGCTGGTTGGTGACCAGAGCAAAGCTCTTAGCCTTCCTAGGTTTGCTTTACTATCCACTGAATAAGAATAGGTGTGGCAGTGGCCTCAAATGCCTCAGTATAGGGCTTGACATGTAGGTGCTCTCCGCTGAACACCCTGCTGGGGATCTGGGATACACAGAGTCAAAATGCCTTCAGTGAAAGTGAGGATGGAGTGTGAGGGGGACATTAGGGGAGGGAGAGGAGAAATGTGGCACCGTGGCAGGGGGCTCCCTGGAGGAAAGTGGTTTCTGAGAAATGGGTTAGAAGAGGGGATTGGAGCTGGAGGGTAAATGACAGCAGGGGAAGCACACCGAGAAGGTCTAGCATGTGATCACGGAAGAATTATAGGACATTAAGTGATGATTAGAAAAACCAACTGTAAGGGCTAGAGCAATGGCTCAGTGCTTAAGAGCACTTGCTGCTCTTGCAGAGGATCTGGTTCAATTCCCAGCACCTACATGACCCCTCACAACTGTCTGTAGCTCCAGTTCCAGGAGATATGACACGCTCTCTGCCTTCCTCGGGCACTAGCACACAGGAGAAAGAGCGGGGAGTGGGAGGAAGAATTGGAGACAGCATAACTAGCGTCTCAGAAGTCAGTGTGACTTTGGCAAGGAGCTGGAGAGGGAAGGTGAAGAGGTGGAGACAGCAGTGAAGATTCTTCTTCAAAAATTAGAAGGGGGGGGGAGGGCTGGAGAGATGGCTCAGTGGTTAAGAGCATTGCCTGTTCTTCCAAAGGTTCTGAGTTCAATTCCCGGCAACCACATGGTGGCTCACAACCATCTGTAATGAGGTCTGGTGCCCTCTTCTGGCCTACAGACACACACACGTATACATAATACATATACACGTATACATAATAAATAAATAAATAATTAATTAAAATCTATTCTATTTAAAAAAAAATTAGAACGGGTAGAGGGAGCCCTAGTAACTGCCCTCTGTAGTCTGTAGCTTCCTCTCTGAAATAGAACAGGCCCCTGCTCTTCCGTGGGCAAGTGAGGGGAGGGGCACAGGGAGGGTTCTATTGTGAAAAGGGGGAGGAGTTAGAGTGCAGCAGAAGGATCATTGCCTCCATGGGGAATGTTGAGGTACTAGCACACAAACCACTTGGAAAGACCCCCAGTCTTGGGATATGAGCTTGAGCCTCGAGGGAGGGATAAAGGAAAAGAAGCAGCCAGAGTAGACAGGTGGAAGGAAGGCTGGTAGCTGGGGTCCTAGGTCACTACAGGACCTAGGATTTTATTGCTATGGAAACCAATCCTCTATCACCATCCAGAAAGGAGGCCCAGCAGGTGTGGGCCTTGCGTGGATGCTGGAAGGACAAGGAAGCCTTTCTGAGATTTTTAGAAACCTGGGTTAACTTTCTTTCTTTTTTTTTTTTTTCTCTCTCGAGACAGGGTTTCTCTGTGGCTTTGGAGCCTGTCCTGGAACTAGCTCTGTAGACCAGGCTGGTCTCGAACTCACAGAGATCCGCCTGCCTCTGCCTCCCGAGTGCTGGGATTCTGGGTTAACTTTCAATGGTTATGTGCCATTAAAAAACAAAACAAACAAACAAAACCAAAACCCAAAACAACAACAATGGGGGCTAGAGAAATGGCTCAGTGGGTAAGAGCACCGGCTGCTCTTCCAGAGGACCCAGGTTCAATTTCCAGCACCTATATGGCAGCTCACAACTGTCCAGAATTCTCGTTCCAAGGGACCTGACACCCATGGCAAGATACCAATGTGCATTAAATAAAATTCAAAAAAATTTTTAAAATGTTATGTCAACTAGGGTGGTTCATACCTTTAATCCCAGCACTCAAGAAGCAGAAGCAGGCAGGACTGGTCTACATGGCAAATTTCAGGTTAGCCAGAGCTACACAGTGAGACTCTGTCTCAAAAATAAAACAGAGGGGCTAGAAAGATGACTCAGGGATTAAGAGCACAAACTGCTCTTCCAGAGGTCCTGAGTTCAATTTCCAGCAGCCACATGGTGGCTCACAACCATCTGTAATGAGATCTGGTGCCTTCTTCTGCCATTCAGGCATTCATGTAAATGGAGCACTCATATACATAAAATACATACATAAATCAAAATAATAATAAATCAAATAAAATAATAGCCAGGCGGTGGTAACGCACGCCTTTAATCCCAGCACTCGGGAGACAGAGGCAGGTGGATCTCTGTGAGTACAAGGCCAGCCTGGTTAACAGAGCTAGTTCCAGGACAGGCTCCAAAGCCACAGAGAAACCCTGTCTCGGAAAAAAAAAAAACAAACAGAAAGATAACCCAGGTTTCTAAAAATCTCAGAAAGGCTTCCTTAACAGAGCGAGTTCCAGGAAAGCCAGGCTATGCAGAGAAATCCTATCTCAATAAATAAATAAGTAAATAAATAAATAAAACAGCAGAAAAATAGAAAAAAATAAAGCCAATCATGGGCAGACAGAGACCTCTCAACTGATGTCAGGGTCCCTGATGCAAGAAGGGTAAAGTGAGGGATTCCTTTTTCTCCCCTTGAATCAAAGGGAAGACGTTAGGCCAGGATCTGCAGGAACCCGGGTGTGGACTGAACACCTGGGGTTGTGGCTCTTTAAACACGGAGGGGTGGGGCGTGGCATTCCCGGGGGCTGGAGGAGAGGGTGAAGCCCCCGCACTAGGGATTTCCTCTGTTACGGATTCTGTAGAGCCACTACTTTAACCTAGCTCTCCGGGCAAACGTGAGAACCTGAACAACATGCAGCACAGTGCCTAGGGTTCTCGGTTAGGGAACACAGTGAAAATGTACCCAGGTACTCGAACACCAGCGAGCGCCGCGCAGCCGCAGAGGAGGCGGGCTAGCGTAGGCTCCACCCTGTATGCTAATATTGCGAGCTGCGGCCCCGCCTCGGGTACCGGTGGGGCCAACACTGTAGGGTCCGGGGAGACGTCGGCAGGGATCAGAGAGCCAGCGAAGTCCCAGGCCAGGCCAGGCGTTGGGCCCCGGGCCCAGGGGACTGGTGGTAGGGCCCACACATTGTCCAGGTGCTGCCGGTTACCCTGGAGCCGCACTCCCCCGCCGGCGCAGAGTGGTACGACCCGTAGGGGCGGAGCCCAGATCATGTGACGCGAGCGCGGCCGCCATCTTGCTCTGCGGTTCTGGTATTTAGAGCGCAGAGGCTGACTGGCGGGGTCGCCTTCGCTTCAGCCGCCTTGAGGACCATCGCCGCTTGCCCGCTCGCTCTCCCGCCGTCCTACCCCAGCCGCCGGCTGAGCTTGCCCTTTCCCAGCTTGCAGACATGGCTGACATCAAGAACACCCCCGAATATGCTGCATTTTTCGCTGTCATAGGCGCTTCGTCCGCCATGGTCTTCAGCGGTGAGCATCGCAGCAGGAGGAGCGGGGGGTGCCGAAGCGGTGCGGGACTAGAGCCCGCTGCTCACTGGGGGCTGGGCGTGACGTCACTCTGACGTCATTCCCAGCTATGTGGGTGTCGGGCCTGGAGGGTTGGGGGTCAGCCCCATGGCGGCGGGGACAGTGGACTGTGTGGGCTTACGGACTTGATCCGGGTGCTGGTTCTATCAGCCAGGCGAGCCTCGTTTGTGCGGGGGTGGGGCGGTGGTGTGGCTGCCATTTTAGCCCCGAGAAGCAGGCATGAAGGTGGGGTGGGGGCCGGGGGGGGGGCGGCGCGCGATCCTGTGCCCGCTCCTGCGCCTGCTCCGCATCCTGCATTCTGCGGACAGGTGTGACATCACATCTTGAAAGGCGCCAGTCCGTAGGCTGCGGCGGGCCCAGTGCGGGAGTCCCTGGCTTCCTGGCCAGAGGGAGCCTGTGTCCCCGTTAGGGTCCAAAAGCAGCTAGGGGGTCAGGTGGGTCTGTACCCTGGGTGAGGCAGGTGTTTCCGGTTGAGACTTGTCTCGGTTTCCCAATCCCAATCGTTCTGTCATCGTGTGGGTTGATTGGGAAAACTGGGCTGAGGGGTTGGTCCTGGTAACCTGCAGGGACTCAGGTTAGAACCTATGGAAGTGAGGTTGGTCCAGAAAGGAGCACTTGAGCGAATGCTTGCTGAGAGTCTGCTTGTCTGAGAGTGGCGGCATTTCCGTGATTAGGTCTTTGATCTTCAGTCCTGGCCCTAATGAATGGATGAGTGAATGAATGACCTTCCTCTTCTAGGGGGGTGAGGGGCTGGAACTGGGAGATAGATGCTTCCTTGCTCGGGGAAGGAAAAGCCTGGCAAGGTTCTTGATAGCACTCTGCTTTTCAAGTTGGGCCTTGACAGTTCTATAGTATCAAATTTAGTGAAAATTGGCCTTCCTGGGAGAAAAGCCTTTGGGTCAGACTCAAGAATGTGGGATTGAGGGAGGTAAGTCACAGCCCCCAGGGACTGGTCTGGCCTGGTCTGGGCCTCCTCTGGAAGGTCTGGTCTTTGGCTTAAGTGACCTCGCCCTGCCCCACCCTAGCTGGCAGTTGGTGAGGCTGGCCCTCTGTGCAGGTACTCGGAGAGTTTGAACTCCAAACAGTGTCTGTTGACTGTAAACACCTGTAGGGTGCAGATTGGGGTGGCCAGTTGTCTGTCTTGGTGACCTCCCCTTGCCTGGGCCTGTCAGGTGCTTCTAAGAGCCCTGTTCTTCCCACATGGTTGGCTTAAGGGATCATTTGTGGTGGGAGATGTGGTCTAGACTTCTCCTTTCCCCTCCCAGCCCATGCCTGTTCTCCCCACACTTTAGGGCTCCTTAGAGAAGGTTGCCAAGCATTTCGTACTGCTCTTTGCCCCAGAATGTGTCCATAGGTTCCCCTATTTTGGCCACCTGTGATGACTTGTGGTTGTCACTCATTCATACATGAATCTAGCAAATCTTTTTTTTTTTTTTTTTTTTTTTTTTTTGGTTTTTCGTAACAGGGTTTCTCTGTGGCTTTGGAGCCTGTCCTGGAACTAGCTCTGTAGACCAGGCTGGTCTCGAACTCACAGATCCGCCTGCCTCTGCCTCCCAAGTGCTGGGATTAAAGGCGTGCGCCACCGTCGCCCGGCTAGCAAATCTTTCTTGAGTTCTTACTGTGAACAAAACAATATCCCTGACCATGTGGAGCTCATGTTCTGCTGTTTTTCTGCACTCAGCTCCCTGAACCTCTTCTGTCAAGACCTTTCATGTGCCGCGTCTGGCCAACAGGTGTCTCTGCACTATTGAAAACTGTGTATTTGCTGGACTAGGCCTTTTCCTTCCTGACCCTAGCTTCTGGGGATTGGAACCTACATGCCACCAGTCCTGTTCCTTCACACAAGACTCTCACAGTCCTCTGGGGCTTAGGCTCTTATTGGCCACTTGAATCACCTTCTGATTTCATTTTCTCCTTCCAAGCTTGCTATTTAATAGTACATCTTTGTATTGCCACCACCTAAAGAAATCTCTCTGGCCTCAGTGTTGCAGCTGGGAAGACTCAAAGCCTAGTCTCAGTGACTGGCTCATGGCCTCTCTTGGACCTCATGAACCAAGTTTAAAGACCATTGTTCTTTTAACTAAATGAGGTCTGCACACGTCTTTGAGGCCTCCAGTCCCTGCTCACATGTTAGCTTCCCTTTTTTTCTTATGACAAATATCCTGTTGGTTGTTTCTTCATCATGTTCTCCATGAAACTGCCAGTGACTTCTTTCCGTGACTTCCCCTATGTTTGCTTGTTTTCCTGGAAGTGCCTCCAGACCCGGCTCTCTGTGCCCCACTGCATTGGTGTTGACAGATCTCCCTTCTGCAGCCTGTCAGACTTGGCCTTCTAGATATCTGCTACTGTCTGGTTCTAGGCTAGTTTTTATCTCCTCTTGCCTTGGTCCCTGGTGCCATCCCTGATTCTCATCATCTCTCTTCTTACCACCCATCCTTCAGCGACATGATCCACCTGCTATGCTCTGGGGAAGGGCCCCAACTCAACTCCTTTCCTGTTTCAGAGTTCTGCCTTTTAGTATACAGAGTTCCTTGAGTTCAGTCCCCACCTTCACAGTAGCACATAGCAGCCTGTATTCTCAGTGTCTAGTACCATGTCCTCAGGAGTGGGAGCTCCTCAGGCACTCACTGTGATGAAGCCAAGCGTGGACTTGGCTTGCAGTAGGAGCCTGAGATATGCACAATGACCAGAACAGTTCCAGGAAAATCTCTCTTGAAATGGACCCAGGACTTGAAAGCTAAGGTGTTAAGTCTTTGGAAAGTGTCTGGGCATCTAAGGGTGCTGTCGAAGAGACAAGCTGTCTATTGGAGTCCCTGCCTCTTGCAGTTATCTCATCTAGGACTGTCTGCTCAGTGCCTGAATGTGCTGTCAAGAATCTTGCTCTTTGCCTGGTTTTCCTTTGCTCTGCTGTTTACCTCATCATCTCCCACTCCATGATCTTTTTCAAACCCTCCTCCCCTCGGTGTAAGTCCCTCCTCCGTCCGTGTTCTTTCCTTCCTGGAGATGTGAATGTGTTGAGTCACTGTCCTGTCTTTTTGCTGTTACTGAGCTGAGAGGCACACAGTAGGAATATTTGTGGTCCAGCGAGATCAGCGAACAGTGTAGAGGCTGGGGTTGTTCGTGTCCTTTTTACCTCTGGTCTGTGTTTTCTGTGCATCGGGTTATATACTGCTCCCAGAATGGCCATGGCTTGAATGCCCTGGGCAGAGACAGTTTGGAGACTGCCCATGTCACCTGTTTAAGTAGTTGAGTAGTTCTTATAGGGTCTGGAAAACAAAAGCAGAAATGAGGAAAATTGGAGTTCAAGACCTAGAGGCAGGAGAGGGAAACAAAGACCTGAAAGGAAGGCAGCAGTCTGATGAGGAGGTTGGATCGGGGAACACCTTCTAAGGAGACAGGTTGTCTTGTCTTGGAAGGCTTGAAGGCCCCACTGCAGGCAGGGACTGACTGACCCTGGACTGTCCTCTAAGGCAGCTGAGAGGTAGTTCCCTTATGTTTGAAGTGCCTGGAACTTAGGGTGTGGGACAGAGATGCCCCAGTCTCAAGCAAAGCTTTCATTGGCCCCTCTGCTTCTTTTCCGCGTGATTGTTTTGCCAGAGGTCACAAGCTAGAGAATGCTAGGGAACAAAGGCTGCTTTCACAGCAAACCAGGACCCCCATGACCACAAGGACTACTCCAGGCGGAAGTGCACTAGGAGGTTGGGGTGAGGCTCTGCTAGTGGAAAGAGAAGTGGCTGTAGTGATGGTTATTCTCCCAGGGGGCTCCTGCTTGGCTGCATGCCTCCAGTTCCTCTAGTGGTGGTAATTGGGGAGCATTCCCAATGTGCAAAAAAGCTCCCCAGGCAACTTCCATGCTGCCCAGAGCTCACTTCATCTCTCCCCCCCCCCCACAGCCATGGGAGCTGCCTATGGCACAGCCAAGAGTGGCACTGGCATCGCAGCTATGTCGGTCATGAGGCCAGAGATGATCATGAAGTCCATCATCCCAGTGGTTATGGCTGGGATCATCGCCATCTATGGCCTGGTGGTGGCAGTACTTATCGCTAACTCCCTGACCGATGGCATCACCCTCTACAGGTGAGTGCTGGGCCTGTACTATCAGGTGAAGTGTATCATTTGCCTGCGGACAGGCAGATTGCTGACAGCCTGTATCTCTTCTCTTCCCAGGAGTTTTCTTCAGCTGGGTGCTGGCCTGAGCGTGGGGCTGAGTGGTCTGGCTGCTGGCTTTGCCATTGGCATCGTGGGGGATGCTGGTGTTCGGGGCACTGCCCAGCAGCCACGACTGTTCGTGGGCATGATCCTGATCCTCATCTTCGCGGAGGTGCTTGGCCTCTACGGTCTCATCGTGGCCCTAATCCTCTCCACAAAGTAGCTGTTTTCCACCAACAGTCACAGGATAGGATGTAAAGACCACCCCTCCTCATTCCAGAACGAACAGCCTGACACACACGCACGGGCAGCTGCCCCCTCAGTAGTTGGTCTTGTAAATGCGCAGTGTCCTAGTGCCCATTGTCTGTTGCCCCCGCCTGGCCCCTGCCGCCCCGTGCTGTGGACATCTGGGCCTACTCATCTCCCATCCAGGCCCCTGACCAGTGAGGATGTCAGCCTCTGGCTACCCCACCCATCGCCCTAGAGTGCTCTGTGTATAAGGATGAATTAGAGTTGTCATTTTTCTCTTCACTGGATGTTTATTTATAAAAGATTTGACCTATTCATGCGTCTGTGGAGCAGCCCTGTCTCCCAACTATATAGTAATCATTAGTAAAGTGTTGCCTGTGGGGTTCCTGTTGCTGAGACTCCTTGGATGGAGCCACCCTCGCCCCAACCCTGGACAGCCAGGGTAGAGGGTAGCGTGTACAGCGCGCCAGGGCTGGCTCCCAGCTGTGTCCAATAAAAGTTCTCGGATGTGACTGGCTTGTGCTCTGGCGCTTCTGTGGGCTGAGTGGGCGGGGCTTCCAGGTCACGTGGCCTGGTCACGTGGAGCCGAAGTCCACGTGATAACCCTTCAGCTGAGAGTCACGTGGTGCGGCCTGCGCCTGCTTCCTATTACGGGTGCTCCGGGCACTGCCGGTTTGCGCCCAAAGCTTGCTGAGGTCGGCGCGACTCACGATGCGTAGCGGGCAGCCTGCGGCGGGGGCCCCGGTGCGCCAGTTCACCAACTGCCGCATCCTGCGCGGCGGCACGCTGCTCAGGTCTGGGCTGCATAGTGCGGGGTTCGGCCTGGTGTAGGAGTGGTGGTACTGCAGTGTGGGGTTCAGAGATGGGGCGAGTGTAGGACCTAAGCCGTAAAAGCGGCAGGGCTGGGTCGGGTGTGGGAACCCAAGAATGTGGAGGGCAGGACTGTCCTGGGTGTGTGAATGTGGAGGGCAGGACTGTCCTGGGTGTGTGAATGTGGAGGGCAGGACTGTCCTGGGTGTGTGGCTGGGAACCGAGTAGAATAGTGGGTGCAGGGACAAGCCGGGAGCAGGATAGAACTAGGGCTTGGTTCCAGGGCCTGGTGGTGACCAAAGTGCCGACTGCTCTGCCCTCAGGGAGGATCTGTGGGTGCGCGGGGGCCGCATCCTGGACCCAGAGAAGCTGTTTTTTGAGGAGAGGCGCGTGGCTGATGAGCAGCTGGACTGCGGAGGCCGCATCCTGGCGCCCGGCTTTATCGATGTGCAGATGAACGGTGCGGCCTGGCTTGGGCCAGGGAATCCAGGGGAGGAGCTCTGAGCACTGTGCTACCCCTTGTTTTCTGTGGCCACAGGTGGATTTGGTGTTGACTTCTCCAAGACCACGGAGGATGTGGGTTCTGGGGTCGCCCTAGTGGCCCGGAGGATCCTGTCCCATGGTGTCACCTCCTTTTGTCCCACCCTGGTCACTTCCCCACCAGAGATTTATCACAAGGTGAGATGAGGCTGTTTTACCCCTGAGCAAAGGAACCCCTTCCCCCCAGGGGTAGTAGCCTTTTTTTGTTTTTGTTTTTTTCCCCAGAGCCAGGGTTTCTCTGTGCAACAGTCCTAGCTATCCTGGGACTAGTAGACCAGGCTGGCCTCAAACTCCCAGAGATTCACCTGCCTTTGCCTCCCAAGTGCTGGGATTAAAGGCGGGCGCCACCACAGCCCGGTCAGTAGCGTTTTCTTAACCTGAATGAGGCCTCCATCCACTTGGTTGTGAGGGGATGCTCCTCGCTCTTGTTCAGTTGTGCCCTTCCTGGTTTCTGCAGCTGCGGACATTTTCTGTCACCGTCACCATTCTAATCTGCCACACCCAGCGCCCTGTAGGCAGCCTCTGGGCCTCGGGAATTCTGCCCCAGCCATTGTCTCTAGTCAGGCTCTTCCTCCCTAACCTGCTCTATTATGTGACTCACCTGAATAAGCCTTTCAGAGAGAGCTGCTCTTCTCGCCACTGCCCTGCATCCCTCTCCCTTCCACCCTCTCTCTAGAGGGAGGTCTGTTGTCATGGATCCCATTTTCCTGAGAAGGCTTTGCCACGGGTTTCCCAGTGTGAGCTCAGCTTGCTTGGGTGGCTGTCTTCAGCACATTCAAGAGCAGTTCGTGTGTATTCTGCCCTCTATCTCTCAGTCCTGAATTCTTGCTTAAAAGTATGGTATTCTCTTATGCAATGTAGTGCAGTTGATGAGGTTAGTAAACTGTTACCTGTACTTGAATGGGTTCTTCCTGTACCTGCTGTCACTTGCCTCAGCCAATTTTTCTCCCACTGCAGGATCCGTAATGGGATCGGGAAGTGTATGACTGTCTCTAGTTCCCCTTTTGGGTGTGTAGACTCAGAATCAGAGTGGGAGGCCATGGGCATTGAGTGTGGGCTGTGCCCTTGCTCCCATAGGCTTGGCTCCGGCCTCTTGACTTGCCACCCTTGGGAGACTTGGGACAACTTTACTCACTTTCGAGTCCCAATTTTCATTAAACCTAGAGTGAGAACAGTTAGTGGACACTTAACACATATTAAA
>NC_022014.1:3880810-3902473 GCF_000317375.1 Microtus ochrogaster
GAGACAGGGTTTCTTTGGGGCTTTGGAGCCTGTCCTGGAACTAGCTCTGTAGACCAGGCTGGTCTCGAACTCACAGAGATCCTCCTGCCTCTGCCTCCTGAGTGCTGGGATTAAAGGCGTGCGCCACCACCACCCGGCTAAATATTTCTTGAATGTTAACTAGAGATGTCTTTCTGGAAGTTTCCCACAGCTCTCCCACCCCACCCTCAAAAGTGCAGCCTCACAGCAGATAGGTACTTGGTCCTCTCTTCTGATCTCACAGACTGGGTCTTGCTAGAGTAACCTTTAAGGTGACTGGTATCAGGACGTACCCCCTTCCTATCACATTCCCTTCCCACTAGTTAAGTTGCTTCTCTCTCCCTGAGGCACATTCCAACAGCTCCAGGTCTCCCCTCTCCTCCCAGGCTCTTCCAGGAAGGCCTTGTTCTCCCGTTAGCCCTTCCCCCATGTGCCCTCACCCCTCCCAGCTTCCCTCTTGCTACAGGTGTGACTGGCAAGGTGCAAGGTGCAAGGCCGGCTCTCCCTCAGGTGGAGTGGGGGCTAACATTCCTGAAGTTTTCTTTCTGGCTCCTCATTGTAGTCTAAGCACCTAATAGGCCCGCAGAAAACCTTGGGAAGCAGGTGGGAAACAATGGCAGAGTGGGCAGCTCTGAGTATAACCCATAATATCCTATTGTATTTGAAACCCAGAGACTCTGCCCTCAAACCTCTCCCCCTCCTATGACTTCTAGGGCCCCTTCTCGCTGAGGGGCTTATCCAGTCGTCCAGGTACTATTCAGGTACCTTCATCAAGTCTGGTTCATCGGGACCACTCTTTTTCTGAGACTCACTCTCCTAGTTGGGCTTCAAGAAGACAGCTCTGCTGGATTGTTTTCTGCTTCAAATCTGATAGCTCTTGTTTATCCTGTTCTCTCTGCTGTGTGCTCTCACTTTGTCCTTCGAAGTGCTTTTCTAGAAAAAAGCAGGTGTGTGGACGTGTGCGTGCACTCATGCCCTCCATGGTCTCCTGGGACTTAGCTCGGCAGCAAGTTCCTTTGCCCACTGAGCCATTTCACTTTTTTTTTTTTGTCAAGGACTTAATGTATCCTAGATTGACTTCACTTTGTAGTTGAGGCTGGCCTTGACCTGCTGTCGCAGCCCCCACATACTATCGTGCCTAGCTCTGCTTGTTTAAGCTGCTAAGTTACCTGTGGGTAGGGGCAGCGGCAGCTGCTGCTGCTGCTTTGAAGATTTATCACTTTGAGTTATGTATAGATGCATATGTCTGCACGTGAGCATGTACGTGTGAGTGCAGGTGCCTTCAGAGGTGTCTGGTTCCCCTGAAGCTGGAGTTGTCCAACCACCCGATGTGGGTACTGAACTGAACCCAGCCCTCTGCTGCCAAGTACTGCACGCTCTTCAGCACTGCGCCTCTCTGTCTCTCTAGCCCTGCCTTTATTCTCATTTGTTTGTCCTGGCTGTCCTTGACCTCCAGTTAGATCAGAGATCAGCTGGCTTCTGTCTCCTAGTGGGGATTAAAGGCTGCACCACCATTGCTAGCTACGCTTTTATTCTCCCGATCCATGTTTTGGTTAGAGGTGAAGGAGGAATATTTGTGTTTGGGACTGGCAGACATGAAAGTATACTTGCTCTTGCAGAGGATTCAGGTTTGGTTTCTAGCACCCACATCATGTGACTCATAATTGCCTGCAGTTCCAGTTCTAGGGGATTTGTCCCTCCTTCTGGCCTCTACAGGTACCAGGAGGGTACACATGTGTCTTACAAACAAATATGCAGGCACTTATGAAATAAACCATGTCTGTGGTGCTGAGGATTGGTCCCAGGACTTTGTACACGCTAAGCAAAGTTAGTGCGCTACATTGCGAAGCCCAGAACTACTGGGATGTCCCAGCTGCACTTTATTTACCTCCCCCCCCCTTTTTTTGATGGAGGGTCTTACTGTGTTGTATACGGGTCTCAAACTCCTGGACTCAAGTGATCTCCTGAGCATGGGGATAGCAGATAGTTACCACTGTGCACAATGTCTCCAATGTCTACTGTCTTGTTGTGAGCCATTTTGTTTTTTTAAGACAGGGTCTCTAGCTGGGTGGTGGTGGCTCACACCTTTCATCCCAGCACTCGGGAGGCAGAGGCAGGAGGATCTCTGTGAGTTCGAGGCAAGCCTGTTCTACAAGAGCGAGTTCCAGGACAAGTTCCAAAGCTACAGAGAAACCCTGTCTCAAAATACCAGAAAAAAAAAAAAAAAAGACAGGGACTCTGTGTGGGCCTGTTTGTCCTGGCACACTCATGAGACAAGGCTGTCCTTGAACTCAGAGTGTTACATTATGCCTGGCCTGTGTCTGCTGTCTTTAGGCTTCTCATGTTGTAGCTAAGAAGTAGGGAAGCCATCTGCTTGTTCCTTGATCCTTTGTGGGAACTACTTTCTCTCACCCTTTCATCTTGGCACCACTTTCTAGATGTTTCCTCAGCTTCTGTCTTGGAACTCATCCCATGGGATTCTTGCATACCTTTGAGTTTGGAGGAACGATTATTGCTCTGACATCTTGTCTGGCTTCATGGCTATAAAGCCTCATTGCCTGAGGGTATTAATGTTGGCTTTTTTCTGTGTCCTCTCTTGGCATCTTCTCTTTGCTGGCATGGTCATCTTGTTAGTGTTCCTTCCTCTGCTTCTTGGGGAAGTCAGTGTAGGCTGTTTAGTGGCTGGTACTAGCAGGCCACAAGGAATACCTACCCTTCAAGGGAAGCTTTGTGGGTTACCCCTGGTTGTGCTGCCAAGGTTCTGTCTCTGGGACTTGGGACTTGTGTGATCCCCTGGGAAGAGTCTTGTTTTCTTCAGAGGGAGCATTTTTATTTTTATTTTTTTTCTTTGGAGACAGAGTTTCTCAGAGCCTGTCTTGGAAACTAGCTCTTGTAGACCAGGCTGGCCTTGAACTCACAAGAGATCTGCCTGCCTCTGCCTCCCGAGTGATGGGATTAAAGGCCAGAAGAAGCTATTAAGAGACCCTTTAGGACGTAAACGTCTCAATATATGTATTCTGCCTCTACTGAGGCCCCCTTTCCAGTCCTGCCCCCAGCCTGTTTCTCATAGTGCTAGGTTCTGTGAGGCCTGAGTTTCCTGAGTCCCTCTCCAATGGAGATGTGTCCAGAGTCCGCCTGTTTGTTCCTCAGAGTCTGACTGACTGCCCTTCTCTCATTCTTTGTCCTCAGATTTCTAAGCATGGGTTTGGTTTTTTTTCATTTGAGACAGGGTATCATGTATCCTAGGCTGGTCTTGAATTTATTACGTAGCTGAGGCTGGCCTGCTTTCCTGCCAAGTGCTTGGGGTTGTAGGCACGCACTGCCATACTCAGCTGAAGGGTCTTAACTGCCCTTTGAGAGTGAGTAATCCCAAGGGAGGGTATTACTGTTTGTCTGGGGGCTTCCATAGCTGAAGGGTCTGGAGGGAGGGTTGTGGCTATACTTGGTCTCTTTCCCGAGGCTGTGAACTTCCTGATCAGAATGGTTGAGCCCTGTCCCCATCTGCACGGAGTCCCCCAGCCTCCAGCCCTCTGCTTCTGCCCTGCCTTCCTCCTGCCACCTCCAACCTGCTTCCTTGTCCTGCAGCTTAGGGAGGCTGCAGTCATTTTTTCAGGGCTTTGACTACTCTATCCGGGCTGTTTGGCAGAAGCACTTTGAAGGCCAGAGCAGGTTAGAGCAGTCCTTGGTGCCTCCGTCAGGCTTCTGCGGCCTGGGGATGCTTTTGCCTCTTGGTCCTCAGGGTAGTTTAGCAAGTGTTCCCTGTTGCCATTTCTTCCTGCTTTGACCACTGGGGTGGGAAGGACAGTAGGGCTGGGCTGGGCCGGACCAGAGTCTTAAACCTCACCTGAAGATCTGACCTTGGTTGGACTGTGACCTCTGGGTGTTGAGCAGTGTGGAGGTGGGGGGCAGGGCTTTAACAGCTGGTTCCCCCTAGGTCCTTCCTCAGATTCCTGTGAAGAGTGGAGGTCCCCATGGGGCAGGGGTCCTCGGTGAGTGGTTAACTTCTTCCAAAATGCCCAGTGGGGAAGGGAGGGCAGATCAAGGGACTGGGGTGGGACTGCTAGGTGGAAATGCCTTCTAGAACCACCCTTGTCCTTCCTCTTAGGGGTGCACTTGGAGGGCCCATTCATCAGCCGAGAGAAGCGGGGTGCACACCCTGAGGCCTACCTCCGCTCCTTTGAAGACAATGCTTTTCATGATGTGCTGGCCACATATGGGTCTCTGGACAACGTCCGCATTGTGACACTTGCCCCTGAGTTAGAACGGAGCCATGAAGTGATCCAGGCATTGACAGCCCAAGGCATCCGTGTGTCTCTAGGTGAGAGGCCACCCGTCAGGGTTGCCTGCTCAGGGTTCTCAGCTGCTGCAGAAGCTTACCTTGGGTCCTCCATGCAGGGCATTCAGTGGCTGACCTGGGGGCTGCAGAAGTAGCAGTGCAGAGTGGAGCCACCTTTATCACCCACCTTTTCAATGCCATGTTGCCTGTGAGTGTCACCCCTGCTCCTGGGTGGACGGGGACTCAGGGACCAGTACTGTCACTCAGTTACATTCCCTCTTGCCCTGCCTAGTTCCACCACCGTGACCCAGGCATAGTGGGACTTCTCACCAGTGACAAGCTTCCCCCAGGCCACTGCATCTTCTATGGGATGATTGCTGACGGCATACACACTAACCCCGCAGCTCTGCGCATTGCTCATCGGGCCCATCCCCAGGGTGAGTAGCTGGGCAGGGTAGAGACAAGTAGGATAACAGCTGGCCAGGTCCTGAGCCGCTTCCTCCCCCAGGACTGGTGTTGGTCACGGATGCTGTCCCTGCCCTGGGCTTGGGCAATGGCCACCATACGCTGGGACAGCAGGAGGTGGAGGTAGATGGACTCATAGCCTACATTGCAGGTGAGTGACTCCTGTACCCACATATGTGTGGTCTCGGCTTTTCCCTCGGGTACGCCCTGTTCATTTACTCACTGGGTTACCAGGCCCATAGAAACCCTCTCCTCCAATCCTGGCCTTTCTGCTCTCAAGGCACCAAGACTCTGTGCGGCAGCATAGCCCCCATGGATGTGTGCATCCGGCATTTCCTGCAGGCCACAGGTCAGTGGGCTGGTGTTCCTAGGTGTCTGAGGGCGGAGAATGTAACTGGGGAAAGCTAGAAGGAAGCTAGAGAAATTGGACTTCTTTGCTGACTTCCTCTAACTACCTGTAAACTGGGAGATGGGGAGCTGTGACTTCTGGCAGATGGAAATGATCATGGCCATTCCCAGCTAGAGCTCAGCTATGGAAGAATACTAACAGCCAGTCACTAGAGCAGGATGATGGAAGAGCAGAGTCGCATTGCTCATAGAAGGGCCAAGGCCTAGACACATGGGATATTGGGAATTTGCAGGGGCAGTATCCATGGGCAGAGTAAAGTGGCATTCTGGGGCTTAGAGCTGGTTCTGTTCTACACCTGTCAGCATCTCAAGGTTGAGTGTCATTCTGAGTGCCTGCAATGCTAGCGCAAATGGGCTGGGCATGGCCTGGGACACAGGAAATAACTACCCTGGCAAGAAGTGGTACCGTAAAGTGAGTGTGGTCACTGGGCCTCAAGTTAGGCCCTGCTCAGAGTACAGGGTTCCAGTTGACAGCTGGATTGGTGACATGGTGGCCCAGGTATGACTTCTTTGCCAGAAGTAGGCAGGAGGGTCTATGACCATACAACACTGAACGCACTCTAACGTTCCCTGTCTGTTGAGAGAATGGGCTCCCTGTAGAACTTGGAAGAGAGTGGTAAGCGGCGTCTCCCAAAGCTAGGGGAGTGAGGGTCCTCCCCAAGCTGCTGCCTGCGGAGTCCAAGCTCACCACAGTGTGTTCCTGAGCAGGCTGTAGTGTGGAGTCGGCTCTGGAAGCTGCGTCCCTCCACCCTGCCCAGCTGCTAGGGCTGGAGAAGACCAAGGGGAGCCTGGACTTCGGTGCTGATGCAGGTGAGGCCCCTTGGAGGGGTTGAGTCGGCTCAAGGGGGTGGGTCTTCTCTGCCCCTGCCCTTGGGGCCATTGCCACCATAGACTCCTACCTTTATCTTCTCAGCTCGCCTGTGGAGGTCAGAGGACAACTTGCTGTAGTTGGTTCTCCCCTTCCACCATGTGAGTCCCAGTCAGACTCAGTCAGGCTTGGTGGCAAGCGCCTTTACCCCCTCAGCCTTCTCCTGGTTGGTCCTTGCTTGTTTATTTGTTTTGTTTTGTCTTGAGACACAGGGTCTTACTATGTAGCACTGACTGGCCTGGAAGCCACTATGCAGGCCAGGCTGGTTTCTAATTCATGGCAATCAAGCCGGGCAGTGGTGGTGCACGCCTTTAATCCCAGCACTCGGGAGGCAGAGGCAGGCCGATCTCTGTGAGTTCAAGGCCACCCTGGTCTACAAGAGCTAGTTCCAGGACAACTAGGACTTTAACATAGAGAAACCCTGTCTCAAAAAAGGCAAACAAACAAAAATTTCATGGCAATCCTCCTGTCTCAGTCTCTTGAGTTCTCAGATTATTGACATGTGCTATCACCCATTGGCTTCTGGCATCTAAGATCAGGCCAGGTAAGGGTTACAGGGATCACTTGTGCCCAACTGTGTAGAGTTGATGCTCTTGCTTCCAGCTCCTCTACCAGTCCAAATCATGTTCTTGGGCCTCAGAGCTCAGTTATAAGAAATGACTCAGTGACTCCACAATGGGATATGGATGGCTCCACTGTGTCTTCTCTCACCTTCTGCTGCAGACTTTGTGGTGCTCGATGACACCCTCCATGTCCAGGCCACGTACATCTCGGGTGAACTGGTGTGGCAGGCAGAGGAAGCTGGGCCATGACTGAGGATCTTGACTGGAGAGGACACTTGGCTCCAGCTGGACACTGACAGGCCAGGCAGTCCAGGGAGCTGGTCTCCAGGGAGAAAGCTGGGAGCCTTGCCCCAGGTCTCACACACAACCTCATCACTCCACTGAAGGGGAGGCGTAGGAGGCGTAAATACAGACAACAGGACTTGCCTTATCGGAGTTGTTTTTTGAGTTGTTTATATTCTGCAGAGCTGCTGGTGTTCACTGTTACCCTGAGGCCTTATGGGACCAGGAAGGGTTGGATATACCATACGGGACCTCCTCTGTAGGCCAGATCTGTTTTGAGGCCTGCAGACCCCCAGGAAGATGTTTGGGTGGGAAGTGAATGGGATGAGCTTGGAGGGAAGCCACTGGGAGAGGCTGGAGACAGTAATCGTGGATGGCTGACCCTGAGCTAAATGGGCAAAATGGAAGCCGTAGCTCCAGACTCTCTGTGGCAATATTCAGGAGAGTGTCCATATGCTGGCCTTGGGACCTGGGGTTACTTAGCAATGAATGCAGGAATAGGTGCCTTAAGGGCCTCCAGTTTGAGCCTAGGACTCCTCCCACTGCTCCCTAACCTGCCAGACCTGCCTAGCACCTTCTTGGATAATCAAAAGTTCCATTCCCTGTGGTGTCTTCTTTCAAAGACCCCAAGGGCTGAGAAATCCCCCTTATTCCCATGTTTGGTGGCTGTGGTATGCCCTGCCTGCTCTGCTAGTACCCGTGGAGGGTATCCGGACCCTAGACTGCCTTTCTCTCACTTGGGAAATGTGCCGCAGGCTCCCTGGAAACATCATTGCATGGCCTTTGGGAATTCCTTTGACTTTAAGGATGGCTGTGATTGATGTAGGCAGAAATGCCTGAGGTTGGAGGTCAGGTCTTGGAATGCCTCCACTTTGCATTTGTTTCCTGGAGTTGTTGCCCCCACCCTGTCATTTATATACTTGGTATATAAAGGTATATAAAGTATTTCTTTATAAGCCACCTTTTTATACCAGGTCAAAGTTTGAGAAATATTTAAAGAAAGAGAGAAAAAAAGTAGGCAAACAAAATAAATCACTTTTAATAGCTACTGAGCAGGGCCACACCCCACTTGTCGCTTGGGACACTGTCAACACAAGAAAGCCATCTTGAGGGATCCCAGACTCAGTGGGGAGAAAATAATCTGCCCCATTGCCACACCCCTCCACGTGAGCATGAGTCACGTGGGGCCAGTCCCTCAGGACTCACCAGCCTATGGAAACCTCCTCTGCTGGTGGAAGGCCTCACTCCCAAACTCTCATGAATGTTGACTCATTCTACCCATCTTCCGGAAACCCAATGGTTGGCCTACCTGTCTGTCACCTCATTTCTCAGATGAGGGGACCGGGCACTGCGTTCTGCTGCTGGACAGTTCTGGTGACCAGGACTCAGCCTGGAGTCGAAAGGTGCATTCATAGTAGCGAGCTTACCTTCCGTGCATATATGGCCCTGGGTTCTGTTTCCAGTACAGAACTGACCCTGACCTGCCCAGATCCAGTTTCACTGGATTCGTGCTACTGCTCTGGGTGGAACTGTGGGGGCGGTCAGATGAGTGAGCTATGTTTTTGGGACTACCCAGAAATGATGGGAACTAGTGCTGGGAAGGTTTTGAGGTAGACAGAACTGCCTCAACAATGGACAGGGAGGGGCAAGCAGGTTTACGTGTTGAACACAGCCAGGGGAGGACTCTGTCTCTGAAACTGCTGTAGGGATTTGGTTTTATTAGGTTTTTGGTTTTTTTTTGGGGGGGGGGGTTAGTTAGAGACAGAGTTTCTTTGTCCTGGAACTCACTTTGTAGACCAGGCTGGCCTTGAACTCAAAGAGACCTCCTGCATGCACCACCACCACCTGGTTGAATTATTATTTTTATTAAAAAAAAAAAAAAACAACAGGGCTGGAGAGATGGCTCAGTGTTTAAGAGCACTTACTGTTCTTACAGAGAACCTGTGTTCAAGCCCCAGCACCTATGTCGGATGACTTGCAACCACTGTGACTAGACTAGCTTCAGGGGGATCTGACTCTCTGGTCTGTGAGAGCACCCTGGACATCCCTTCACACAGACACGCACACACACATAATTAAAAATAACAAAAACTTTTTTTTTTGGTTTTTCATGACAGTTTCTCTGTGTAACAGTCCTGGCTGTCCTGGAACTTGTAGACCAGGCTGACCTCGAACTGAGAGTTAAGTATGCACTACCACTGTCTGGCTAAAAGCAAACCTAAAATGGGTGGTGGTGACTTACCCCTTTAATCCCAGCACTTGGGAGGCAGAGGCAGGAGAATGGCTATATGTTCGATAGTAAATAGTAAAAACAAATCTTTAAAAAGTATAAAATTGTTCAGCATAGTTTTGCATGCTTGTAATCCCCTGGAAGGTAGAGGTGGGAGGACCAAGAGTTCAAGATCCTCCTTGGTGCCAGGCGGTGGTGGCGCACGCCTTTAATCCCAGCACTTGGGAGGCAGAGGCAGGCGGATCTCTGTGAGTTTGAGACCAGCCTGGTCTACAAGAGCTAATTCCAGGACAGGCTCCAAAACCACAGAGAAACCCTGTCTCGAAAAACCAAAAAAAAAAAAAAAAAAAAAAAAAAAAGATCCTCCTTAGTTGTATATCAAGTTGGAGGCCAGCCTAGGCTGCATGATGTCAGCAAACTGGGGAGGAGTCTCTTGTAGCCAAGGCTAGCTAGCTTCCAATTTTTGTGTAGTTGAGGAGAACCTGGTCCTCCTCTCTTCACCTTCTGAGGGCTGGCTGTAAGCTCTGCACCACATCTAATGTCCTTGGTGCTGGAGGTTTGAGCCAACACCTCACGTATAAGCAAGCACTCTCAACCGAGCTACCTCTCCAGACCCAAAATTTATGACTTCAGCCACTTAAAAGAAAATTAACATGGTTTTAATCCCAACACTTGGGAGGCAGAGGTAGGTCGATCACTGAGTTTGAGGCCAGCCTGGTCTACATAGTGAGTTCAAGGGTAACCAGGGAGGGCTATGTAGAGAGACCTTAAATTACCTTATTTTTTGTGTTCATTGTTTGTTTATGTGTAGTCAGGTGTCCAAAGCCAGAAGAGAATGTCAGAGCATGTGGTGGGCGCTGAGAACTGAACTAGGTCCTCTTGATCACTGAGCTGTCTTGTCTCTCCAGTACCTTAACTGCTTAAAAGAGTTATCTTGGGCTGGAGAGATGGCTCAGCGGTTAAGAGCATTGCTTGCTCTTCCAAAGGTCCTGAGTTCAATTCCCAACAACTACATGGTGGCTCACAACCATCCGTAATGAGGTCTGGTGCCTTCTTCCGGCCTTCAGGCATACACACAGACAGAATATTATATACATAATATTTTTTTAGAAAAAGTTATCTTAGTTATGTACACGTGTGTGTGTGGAGGCTGGAAGCCTGGGACCTCTTGGGAGCTGTAGTTACAGGTGGCTGTGAGCTGCCCAGGACCTCTAGCCAACTTTAACCTCCATTTTTTTTTTAAAAGATTTATTTAATTATGTATACAGCATTCTACTTGCATGTGTCCCTGCAGGCCAGAAGAGGGCACCAGGTCTCATTACAGATGCTTGTGAGCCATCATGTGGTTGCTGGGGCTTGAACTCAGAACCTCTGGAAGAACAGTCAGTGCTCTTAACCTCTGAGCCATCTCTCCAGCCCTTAACCTCCATTCTTTTATTTACTTTAAGATTTTATTTCATAAAGATTTAGACTTAACAACAACAACAAAAAGATTTTATTTCATGAGCATGGGTGTTTTGCCTGTCTTCATGTCTGTGCATCACGTAAAAAGTACAATGCCAGCAGAGAAGGAATTGGATCCCCTGGGGAACTGGAGTTCCCAGGGCTGTTAGCTGCTGTGTGGGTGATGGGAACTGAACCAGGGTCCTCTGGAAGAGCAGCTCGTGCACTGAGCCAAATGCAGCCTTACATTATCCGCTCTCAAGTGTACAGTTTAGTCACTGTAAGCACACTCGTCATGCCGTCATAGCCCCCATTACCTCAGGAACTATTACTTTCCAGACACACCGTGCCATTGGCATTAGTCTCCTACCACAACCACATGCTGCCCTGTCAATGGCTCAATGCTGGAGAGCTTTCACAGAAAGGTGTGCCGGTTACTTCAGTCTGGGGCTTCTGGGGCACTGGTGTTGCCCCAGCGCTTGGTAACAGTGGCGCCGCATTAGGCATGCCTGTGGTGTGGGTGTGGACTGGGGGGGGGGGACAGCCACTCCCTGAGGTCAGTTGAGTCACAGTAGTGGTGGGTGGCTGAACAGTTTGGGAGGTAGTGCTCCTGAGACACCTGGCGGCGGAGGCGGTCTGTTTCACCCGGTGTGCCCGGGAGGCCAATGCTTGAGTACTGAGAAGCGCACGGGTACCATCTGGCGGCCAGCGCTGGGCAGCAGCCTGCGGGATTCAGCGAAACTCGGGTTCGAGCCCCGAGCCGGATGACCTGAGTCCTTTTGCCTCCGCTGTCTCGGCAAGACCAAGCTCTCGGAAAGAGGGGTCGACCGTGAAAGAGATAACCCCTAGCTTGGAGTCGGGTGGCAGGCACCAGCAGGCTAGAGGAGTGGCTAGACTCAGCCGGTGGGTGCTGCAGGGAGCCGCGACGGTCACACCCGCCGCTGTAGGGTTTATTTTATAAGGGCAACGTCCTCCGCAGGTAGCTTTTGTAAGGAGTACAACGAACGGCTTCAGGCGAACCTGCCTTTCCTCTGTTTTCGCAGCCAGGGTGTCTCGCTTGTTTTATTGAGCCAGATTACACCTTTCCTTTAGTCCGTTGTCAAATTGAAGTGGAGAGTTTTCCAGGTAAGACGCCTATCTTGTCCGAGGAGAGGGAGCTGGTCTGGCAGGCGAACACGTGGTTAGGGGTCGTCCACATGGGAGGAGCTGAGGTCTGCAGCCCACCACAAGCTTTCAGACCTCTCAACTATGGCTGTGGGTTTTTTTGTTTGTTTGTTTGTTTGTTTAGTTGGTCAGACAAAGCCTAGCTTCAAGCTTCACGTGTGTTGGAGGTTGGCCTTGAACCCTGATCCTCCTGCCTCTATCTCACAAGTGTCGGGATTAAAGACACAGGAGGTCACACAGAGTTCCAGGAGCATCAGGAGAAACGAGAGCCCAAACGTAGGTCTAGGCCACTTCTGGGCTCCTAACTCCAAAACATCATGAGGTTGTTTTGGGACATGTTACACAGCATAAAGTGTATAACTGTCCAGATGGGGCGTGTGGGTCAGTTTCTAGCCTCCATTTCCTCATTCACATCATGAGGACTGGTGAAGAGAGAGAAACAGCATGAGCCTTGTGCACACCAGACACTTCCCAGCCCCTTCTAAGATGGTTCCCATCATCCTCCTGCCCTCCATGACCTCATAATGTCACCCCAAGCCACTACATGTGTGGCTCAGGGGTACTCTGCAGATAAGAGATTCTGGGCACAGAAGGGACAGCCAGTCCCTCTTCTTTACTTTGGGTACCAACGAACAGCACCAGACCAGGTAAGAGCATTTCCCCTCCTGGCTTGGGTCTTGCCTGTTGGCTACTGTGAAGGTCTTAGAGACAGAACTGTCCTCCAGCTTCCTGCTGCCTCCTTTCCTTGCTCTTGTCACCTGTTGAGTTGCCTTTAAAACCTGTGTGTGTGTGTGAGCGAGCGTGTGCGTGTGTGTGCGCTCACGCACGTGTGCAGGTGCCCTCATAAGCCAAAGGTGTCAGATCTCCTTGGAGCTAGAGTTACAGGCAGCTGTGAGCAACCTGACGAGGGTACTTGTAGCAGGCTTTCTTGGACTATGCAGTTCCCCAAATCATGACATGGAAACTGATTGTTAACTATGAATACTTGGCCTTCACTTAGGCTTGTTTTCACCTAGTTTATTTTTAACTTAAATTAACCCATTTCTGTTATCTATGTTCTTCCCCAAGGCTCATTACTTCATGTATGTACTGTCCATCCTGCTTTCCTGCTTCCTTTGTGTCTTGCTGGCTGGGCCCCGACTGGCTTGCTGGCTCCCCTTTATCTCTGCCCACCTGCCCTGCCTATCCTCCTCTGCCTAACTATTGGCCATTCAGCTTTTTATTAGACCAATTAGGTGCCTTATACAGGCAAGGTGAAACAGCAACACCTTTACATAGTTAAACATTCCACAATCTAAATAAATGCAACACATCTTTACGTAGTTAAACAGGCACTGGGAACTAAACTTGGGTCTTCTGCAAGATCAGTATATGCTCTAACTGCTGAGCCATCTCTCCAGCCCACCTTTTATTTTAACCAGCATACCACCATGCCCAAGATTTTTATGTGGACTCTGGGGAATTAACTTAGGTTCCTATGTTTGAAAGGCAATCATTTTATCAAATAAATCATTTCCTGGCTCGTTTTAGGCTTTTATTTTGGTTTGGTTTTTTTGTTTGTTTGTTTGTTTTTAGTTTTTTGGAGACAGGGTTTCTCTCTGTAGCTTTGGACCCTATCCTGAAACTCACTCTAAAGACTGGGCTGGCCTTTAATTCACAGAGATCTGCCTGCCTCTGCCTCCTGAGTGCTGGGATTAAAGGCGTGCACCACCACTGCCCGGCTAATTTTTAATTTTTCATCAGTTTATTGGGATCTGAACTTGTACTTCTGAAGTAGCACGTTTGTCTACTATGTTCCTAAGTTTGATTCCCAACACCCCAACATGCACAAAAAACTATATACACTTACATTTTTTACAGGCCTCACAGACCTGTAATCCTAGCACTCAGGAAGCAGAGGCAGGCAGGTCTCCATGAATTTAAGCCCAGCCAGGCCTATATAATGAGTTCTAGGCTGACCAAGGCTAGATAGCAAGTCCTTACCTGAAAAATACTATTTTATTTTGTGTAGGTGTACGTTGTGTGGGTATATGTGTGCCATGGTACAACTGTGGGGGTTAGAGGAGCACCAGTAGCAGTCGGTTCTCTTCTGTGTGTGGTCCTCACACAGCGCAGGCCATCGTGATTGGCAGCAGGTGCTGCCACCTACTTTGACCAGTTTAGCCGTCTATTGGCCTGCCACATACCTGTAGCAGGAAACATATCCGCTGTATTTCCCCCACTTATGAGAGGGGTTCACTCCGTGACCAAGGCTGGCCTTGAACCTGAGCTCCTCCCACCTTAGGCTTCAGAATGCTAAAATTAAAGGAGCCTGCCGCCACATCTCATTTTGTCTCTACCAGAGAATGATCCTTGGATCTCACGGAGTCAGTCTGCCACTGCCTTGCATCTCCCAGCATCCCACCTCACTTTCAGTGGATTTTTACACATATGTTGTATGTGTGTGTGTGTCGCAGCCTGTATGGTAGTTAGAGGATTAGAGGACAACTTTTAGGAGTCCGTTCTCTCTTTCATCATGTGGGTCCCTTGATTGGACTCAGGTCATCTGGCTTGGCAGCAAGTGCCTCTACCTGCTGAACCATCTTGCCAGCCATTGTTGGATTTAAAAAATATATATATATATATTTCAAGACAGGGTTTTTCTGTGTAATAGCCTTGGGTGTCCTGGGACTTGTCCTGTGGACCAGCCTGGTCTCGAACTTAGAGATCTGCCTGTCTCCTAAGTGCTGGGATTAGAAGTGTGCACCACCATTGCCTGGCAGTTTTATTATTATTGTTATTATTATTAGTTTGACTTTTTGAAACCGGGTTTCACTGTGGCCCTGACTGGTCTGGAATTCACTTCATAGACCAAGCTGTCCTGAACTCAACAGAGATCCGCCTGCCTCTGCTTCCCAAGTGCTAGGGTTAAAGGCCTGTGCTATCATACCTGCTTTGGCTGGCTTCTTTAACTTTACTCTTTTGCTGTTAGAACTTTGATCTGTTCCTTGAGTTTCAATCTCCAGAATAAACATAAGGTTGTTAGTATGTGTGTATGGTGTGTATGTGCATATGTGTTCCATGTGTGTGCATGCATGTGGAGGCCTGAAGTTGACACTGGGTGTCATCTCCCTTGACGACTCTCCACTTTTATTTATTGAGGCAGGATCTCTCAAACAAACTCAGAGCTTACGAATAGACTAGGCTAGTCAGCTGTTTGCCCCAAGAATCTCCTCTCTCTACCTTTGAGTGTTGAGTACCCTCCCTATGAAGTGGGTTCACAAGATCCAAACTCCAGTCCCCATGCTTGTGTAACAAGGACTGTATCCACTGAGCCTTTTCCTCCTTCCTGTCTTGTCTCATTTTTACTTTAGTGATCCTGGGGTTAAACTCAGAGCGTCACACACGCTAGGCCAGCTCCTCTCCCTTGGAACTACGTCCCTAGCCCTCATCATCTATTTTGTTCAATTTATTTGGATGAGTCTTGCTTGGTGTTTTGCTTGCTGTGTGAGGAAGTCAGATCTCTGGAATTGGAGTTTTAGACAGTTGTGCGCTGCTGTGTGGGTGCTGGGATTGACCTAGGTCTTCTCGAAGAGCAGCCATTTTTTTTCTTTTTTTGATCGGGTTTCTATGTAGTTTTGGAGCCTATCCTGGAACTAGTTCTTGTAGACCAGGCTGGCCCCGAACTCACTGTGATGCGCTTGCTTCTGCCTCCTAGAGTGCTGGGATTAAAGGCGTGTGCCACCACTGCCCGGCTCTTTTTTCTTTTTCTTTTAATTTTTTTTTTTTTTTTGGTCTTCTCTCCCTTCCTTCTTTCTTTCAAAACAGCCTTTCCCTGTGTAGCCGTAGCTGTCCTGGAACTCAGGGATCTATCTACCTCTGCCTTTCTTTCTTTCTTTTCTTTTTTTTTTTTGGATTTTCGAGACAGGGTTTCTCCATAGCTTTTTGGTTTCTGTCCTGGCACTAGCTCTTGTAGACCAGGTTGGCCTTGAACTCACAGAGATCCACCTGCCTCCCGAGTGCTGGGATTAAAGGCGTGCGCCACCACCACCTGGCCTACCTCTGCCTTTCAAATGCTAGGATTAACGGTGTGTGCCACTGCCACCACTACCCAGCTTTGAATATATTTTTTAAAGATTACAATATAGGCTCATAATTTCCCCTTCCCTCTCTGCCCTCTAAACCCTCCATGTGCCTCACCCCTTACCCATTAAATGCATGGCCCCTTTCTCTCATCTCTGCTGTCAGGACCAAGGATGCTACTCAATGGTAAATTGTCTGCTTCAAAGGAGGGAGGCTGTGGCTCTAATCCTCAGCATACAAAGCAGGGGCACACTCAGGAGTGAGAGTTTCTCAAGTATGGTTGGTGAGCCTCCTGCCTCGGCCTTCTGAGTGCTGAGATTACAGAAGTTAGTCACCATGCCCAGCTCCATTTTTATCAATTTTGATTTGTGTCACTAGATAAAAGACCAAATAGTGGGCCTGGAGAGATGACTCAGCTTTAAACACACTGTCTGTTTTTCTTGATGACCAGGTTCAATTTCCAGCAGTCACATGACAACTTAAACCATCTTTAACTCTAGTTCAGGGCATTTGATGCTCTCTTTTGACCTTCCTAGGCATGGCACACAAATAGTATTCAGACACAGATGCAGGTAAAATCCCCATACATATAAAGTTTAAAATGAAAAAAAAAAAAGCTCGAAAAAGACTGTGATAAAATCAGCAACCTCCCTGTCTTCCTGCTTTTTATGTCCATCTTTCTCAGTAGTGTCTATATCTTGAGTCATCTTTTGTGGCTATATATATTGCTTTCGTGCTGAATACCCTGCCACAGCTCCAGCCTCATGTCAAGAGAGCCTGATGATTCAGGGTTGAGTCAGCACCTGATCATGTCTGTAAATATCACACAGCAGGAGAGGCACTAAAGGGGCTCAGAGGTTTCAGAGTTTTTACAATTACGTCATCTCAGCTCAGCTTTCTATGTGTTGAGAACCTACCTTTTTGAGTATTTTTCTGGAGTACTCAGGAAGCCTGCATACTTAGGGCCTGGGTGCTTCCAGCCCACAGGTCTTATCTTGGCTTTTTCCATCTAAACTTTCTAACTTTCTTTTCTTTTTTTTTCCTTTTCTTTCTTTTTCTTTCTTTTTTTTTTTTTTTTTTTTTTTTTTTTTTTAAGACAGGGTTTCTCTGTAGCTTTGGAACCTATCCTGGAACTCACTTGGCAAACCAGGCTGACCTCAAACACACGGAGATCCACTTGCCTCTGCCTCCTGAGTGCTGAGTGCTGGGATTAAAGGCGTGCGCCACCATTGCCTGGCTCCATTTAAACTTACCTCCTCCCTGTGCACTTCAACTCCACTGATTTGATTTTTGTTCTTCCCCACAAGACTTATTACCTTCTAATATGCTATAAAATTTGCTGATTAAGTTTTCTCTCTTCCCCCAGAATACCACAGGAAAACTTTCTGTGTTTAGTTCACTGGTGAATTACCAAGCACAGTGCTTGGCACAGGGGAGGCTCAGTGACTGTTGAAAGGACACAGAGGACCTGGGGTTTCCCTACACTCTATTCCTGTGTATTCTTTGTTTCTTCTGGGACTCTCATATTTTCTTTCTTGGTTTGTTCCTTTATTTTTGATGGAACACATCTTTCAGTAACTTTCTGAGAAAGGGAGTATGATCTCTCTCTCACACCCACACACCTATAGCAATGTATGTATCAATACTCAGTAGTTACTGTAGAGTGTGTTAATGGTTTCATGTATAAAATGGCAGTGAATATTAACCATTTTCATGTTAATCATATAAAAGAGTAATCATATAAAGTGGTTAGTATTCTCTCAAAACAAGCAAGACCTAAATAAAACTGACAGGATTGGGAGGCAGTTGAGTAGAATTGGCTGGGTCTGGTTTTGAAACCTGCATTCCGCGATCTAACTCCGTAAGAGTGGTCAGTGCAGCCTCCGTTTCCTCACGTGGATAGTGGGAATGACCACAGTACCTGCTGCTCATAGGGCCATCAAGTGTCAGGCTGACAAAGCCTTCCAGGGTGTATGCTGGCAGGAGCTCTGTCCCCTCTGGCTTGTCTTTGTGAATTCTTCGGATAGGAGTGCAACCTGGAACGTCTTTTGTGGAACTCGGCAGGCGATTTAGCAGTAATGAACTGCACTTTGACCTACTAATACAAATTTATCCAAGAGAGCAAGTAAGGGTGTGTCTGGAGTTTGGTGTAGGACCTGATTCATGAGAACAAAACAAAACTGGGCACCATTTTATGCTTGGTATGTTAGTAGAGATTTATCAATATGTGGGTTTATAAACATCCCATCTGTTAATGGAATGTTCCTCCAATGGAGTCCTCTGCAGCTGAGGCAGAAGGCGACCAGGGGCCATAGAGGACACAGGGTGACATAGTGCTGGGTGCTAAAGGAAGGATGGACGGTCAAGTCAGCATGGATAGAATACCTGATAGATATCTCAGGGCACTCTGAATTATTTGTAGTCACCAGATGCTTTAACCCCACCCCCCAGAGTGTGTGTGTGGGTGTGTGGGTGTGTGTGTCGGTGTGTATACCCATGTGGCTGGAGAAATGGCAGAGGTTAGAAAACTTGTTGCTCTTTTTCTGAACACTCACAGGTTGATCACAACAATCTCCAGTTCCAGGTAATTCAATACCTGCTTCTGACTTCTGTGGGCACCAAGCACACATGGGGTATACAGACAGATATACATGCAAGAAACATACAACATAAAAAATGAATAAACTGGGGTCTTGAGAGATGGCTCAGAGATTAAGAGCACTGACTGTTCTTCCAAAGGTCCTGAATTCAATTCCCAGTGACCACATGGTGGCTCATGACTATCTGTAATGAGATCTGGTGCCCTCTTCTGGCCTGCAGGCATACATGCAGGCAGAACACTATATATATATGATATATTTAAAAATGAATAAATCTAATAAAAATTTAAGAAACTTATTTATTGCATGTGTATGATGGGGATACACACATGCATGGAGTCAGTCATCGCCTGTCTTAGACTGGGTTAAACTCAGGTCCTTAGGCTTGTACAGCAAGTATTTTTCCTGCTGAGCCATGTTCAGGGTCTAGAATAACTGGCTCACAAGTCTCTAGGGATTCTCTTCACTGGAATACTGAGCTTACAGATGAGTTTAGTAGTGGCTGGCTTTACATGACTATGAGGATCCAAACTCTGGTTTTCATGCCTTTACAGCCAAGCATTTTACTCACTGAGCCATCTCTTAGCCTTTTTGTTTCTATAGACCAGACTGGCCTCAAACTCACAGAGATCTGCCTGCCTCTGTCTCCCGAGTGCTGGAATTAAAGGCATGTGCCACCACTGCCCAGCCCCATTTGTTGTTTTAAGGCCTATAAACATATGGCAGGCTGGAAGAATGGGTCGCTATGGGCTGTATCTTTTATATATATATTTATTATGTATAGAATATTCTGTCTGTGTGTATGCCTGCAGGCCAGAAGAGGGCACCAGGCGTCATTACAGATGGTTGTGAGCCACCACGTGGTTGCTGGGAATTGAACTCAGGACCTTTGGAAGAACAGGCAATGCTCTTAACCATTGAGCCATCTCTCCAGCCCTATGGGCTGTATCTTTAGGGGTTGACATACATTATACATCCACTAGAGAATGGATGCCTAGGTCCCTATTCTGGCACTGCAAACTGTAGAACTGCCACTCCAGTGAATGCTTCCTCATCTGAAAACTGGGATAACAATGTTAGTGATGCTTTAGGATAGAAGATCTAGGAGATTCCTCACCGAGAGTCAGTATAAAGTCGCTGTTGATGCCATCACTGTTTTGCAATTCATCCTGCTTACGTGGGATCATGAGTTTACTGAATGCATGCTGGCTGCTCTATGCCACCTAAATTTTTTTTTGAGACAAAGTCTTACTATATTACCCAGGTTGGCTTTGTTGTTTTTGTTTGTTTGTTTGTTTGTTTTGTTTTTTTTTGAGACAGGGTTTCTCTGTTGCTTTGGAGCCTGTCCTGGAACTTCGTGGCCTCAAACTCACAGAGAGAGATGCACCTGCCTCTGTCTCCTGAGTGCTGGGATTAAAGGTGTGCGCCATTACTGCCAGACTTCAGATTGGCTTTGAACTCCTGGACTCAATTGATTCTCCTACAAGGTTAGAAGGCTCAACAGGTACACTCGACTTCATTTGATGTTAAACCGTCTTTTGAGCGGGGGCAGGGAGCAGTATATTTTTAGTAACTTACCTAGTTTGGTTAGTGCTGTCTGTGTGAACGTGTGTGGGTCATCTGTTTGAGCGTGGACAACCTTCCAGTGGCCACACCCTCAGAGAAAAAAGGCTCTTTCCCAGCGGCTATCAGTTCCTGCAATCCCTCAGACAGGTGTGGGGCCTTGTGAGGCCCTCTCCTTCCGTGCTGGAGCTGTGACTGCTTGATCTTGTCAGGTGGCCGCAGCTGCCGGGAGCGCCTGAGCCTCTAGGCCACGTACGCAGGAGACGGCGTTTCTCAGCGTTCTTTGCCGTTTGACAACTCCTACATTCTTTCTTTTCCCTCTCTCTCAACGTTCTCGAAGCCTTATTTGGAAGGGGAATGATATAGATGCCCCATTTATTTTTGTTTGTTTTTTTGAGACAGGGCTTCTCTGTGTAGTCCTGGCTGTCCTGTAATTCACTTTGAAGACCAGGCTGGCCTCGAACTCAGAGATCCTCTACCCCACAAGTGCTGGGATTAAAGTGTGTCACTGGCCAGTTAGCCTAGCAGAATTAGCAAGCTCCAGGGGGAGAATGGTATAGAAGACACCTGGCATCCACACACAAGCACGCACGCACATACACTATACACAAAGCACAAAACGCTTTTTCCCCCTTTTTCCTGACAGGGTTTCTCTCTGTAGCCCTGGCTGTCCCGGAACTCGCGCTGTAGACCAGGCTGGCCTTGAACTCCCAGAGAGTCTCCAGCCCCAGCGCCTCAGCCTCCCGATTGCTGGGATTAAAGGCGTGTGCCACCTCCGCTCGGCAACAAAGTTTTTTTTTAAAGTAAAGATTGTAAAATTTGTATTTTCACCACAATTATAAAACAACAGCATTGTCATTAATAATAACTAAGGCAGGGTGTGGCGGCTCACACCTATAATTTCAGCAGTTGGGAGGCTGAGACAGGAGGATTGCTGCAAGTATGAGGCCAGTCTGGCTACACAGTGCGATCCTGTTGAGAGAAAAGGAAATAAGAAGAAAAGCAAGGTCACAAAGACGTCCAAAAAGAAAAAAGACACCCACCAAAATATACGCACAGTTTCCGAGGCTGTCAGTGACAGCGGCTTGTTTTCTGCTTCCAATAATAGTATAGCCCAACCTCTCTCACGGATCATTCGTGAGCTGGAACTCAAAGAAACTCAAGGAGTCCATGCAGCGGGTTCAAGCCCAGCCTTGCTGCTGCCCCAGGCAAGCCTTGGCCGGCTGGCCGGCCAGCCTCAATTTACCTGACCTGGAACGCGGATGACAGCTCGGAGCTCCAGACCCGGCCCCTCCCCGCCTCCACGGATTGGCTCGCTCGGTCCCCCTCTACAGGCGCGCCGGGACCCAACCCGGAAATGCAGCTCCTGGGCGGGGGCGGGGCACTCCCGGCCCGAGGCGAGTGATAGGTATACTGACCAATGGACGTGGGCAGCGGCGTCTGCGTCGCGGAAGTCCCACCCAGCGTCGCGCGGGGGCGGGGTGGCGCTGGGGGCGGCAGGCAGCGGGGCGGGCGCAGGATGAGGGCGGCCATTGCTGGGGCTCCGCCGCGGGGAGGAGGACGCTGAGGAGGCGCCGAGCAGCGCAACGCTGCGGGGGAGGCGCCCGCGCCGAAGCGGGGCTCATGGCCAGGACCACCAGCCAGCTGGTGAGCGCGCGGCGGCTGCAGGGCGCGCCGGTCCGTTACCCGGGAGCGTGGCGGTCGCCCGGGCTCTGCTAGGC
>NC_022014.1:3902573-3912570 GCF_000317375.1 Microtus ochrogaster
CGGCTGGGTGGCGGGCAGGACTGCTGGCGCCGTCCGAGGGTGCCTCTCGGCCGCTGCGGGGAGCGCGGGCCCCGGCTCGGGCTGGTGGCGGCAGCCGGGGGCGCTGACAGGGCGCGGAGGGCGGGGGAGGCCGGGAGGTGTCACCCGGTCGGGCGGGGTGGAAGTGCCTGGAAAGTTTGTTTTCTGCTTCGCGCAGCCTGGAGCCGAGCCTCTGGGCTTACCTTGAGGTCTGGCCTGAGGAGGAGAAGCCTCTGGCCTTTACCTGAAGGAGGGTCTTGGGAAGCAGGCGATGGGAGTTCCTGCTTGTAACACCTGATGCTGGCGGCTCCTCTCCAGACTCTGGTCAGCGGGGCATCTCGGGGCTCCCCTTGCCTGTGGTTCTGCGCTCAGTGAGGTGGGAAGCCCTGGGAGGCCGGGCCTAGAGGCCCCAGTGAGGGCAGCCTGAGTTTGACAGGGAGGAGGGGTTTTAGAGGGGAAAAGAAAAAAACAAAACTAACCACTTGTTGGGTGAAATGTTTCTGTTTTCTCTGTGTTATTAAAAGTATCCGTAGTTGTAGTTTCTGTTTTAGAGTTCTGAAGCTCAAGGTGCATCAGCTCGTCCACCTTGTGTGCGATATGAGGTGGCTGATGGAATGTTAGACACCTAGCAAACTTTGGTTCAAAGGCAGACCCCCCTTGGGCTAGGGCTGTCGTTAGCGGCCACCTGCTTGCCCTGTACGTTCAGAGCTCTTGGGCTCGATCCTTCCCCCTACCTTCCTTGTGGGTGGGGTGGGGCGGGAAGGGAGTTGTAGATCTCTTTACTTAGGCGGACCCAAGAAACTCACTTGCTCCAGTATGGTCTCGGCTGCGGCTGTGGTAGTGGCTTTTAAATGTTCCTGGAGGGTCAGGAGTCCCTTTGAGAATCTGAAAGTATGGGCCCCGTTTGAGAAGCGTGCACAGCTGCTCTGAATTTTGTGGCTACTGGAGGCTCTTGAGCCTTCTGCAGTTCATCTGTGGGCTTCCAAGTTATAGCCTCCCCTTGTAGAGATGGGTGATAATTAATCCAAGTTCTAAAAGGAGGAGGACCTATCCCGTTGGGAAAAATGGTGAAAGGCAAAAGGGTGTTGCAACACTTGTGTCTTTACCCTGGGGCGCTTGGGCTAGCAGGCAAAAACATGAGTCGTGGAAGTCGGAGTGACAGTGTCGTGGATGCTTATGAAGTGAACTTTTACACCATGATGCTGTTGCAGTGTATAAGGTGTATTTGATGGTGTCTGTGCAGAGGAAAAGTGTATTTTCTCCCTTGGTCTTGGTACTTCCATGATGGGCATTTGATACCTGCGGTTTCCTCATCAGGCAGCTTTTTCAGTGTTGAAAGCACTGTATAATCTA
Organism: Microtus ochrogaster; assembly: GCF_000317375.1. Taxonomy (NCBI): domain Eukaryota; kingdom Metazoa; phylum Chordata; class Mammalia; order Rodentia; family Cricetidae; genus Microtus; species Microtus ochrogaster. The sequence goes on from NC_022014.1 coordinate 3,903,945, forward strand.
GTGAGCAGAAGAGAGTTACAGAGTAAGTGATAGACTTCTCCGTAAGAAAGTGAGAACTAGGCCTTGCATCCTCGTCATCTAGAGTCCCCCCACATATGAGACTATGCCTTGTTTCCCAGAGATGGCTCCGTGATGTCTTTTCCTTGAGGATTGGAAGATTTGCATGATTAAAGTGTATTTGCATTTGAACTTTAACCTGGCATGCTGACACTGTCTCAATTAACCTTCCTCAAAGCCTTTCCCCTTTACACTTGTAAAGCCAACAATATGACTTGAGGCTGTGGAAATAGGCCTAGCTCAGTCTGCCCTTACGGTGGGCAGACTTTTTTTTTTTTGGTTTTTCGAGACAGGGTTTCTCTGGTTTTGGAGCCTGTCCTGGAACTAGCTCTTGTAGACCAGGCTGGTCTCAAACTCACAAAGATACACCTGCCTCTGCCTCCCAAGTGCTGGGATTAAAGGCGTGTGCCACCACCGCCCGGCATGGGCCAGACTTTTTAAGTACCATTTATTGAGCTCTTCAAGGCAGATGTTTAGACATATATTTCATTCATATTGTGTTGTGAGGTAGATAATATTCCCATTTTACAGGTGAGAAAACTAAGGTAAGAGAGGTCAAGTACATGACTTATAAGTAACAGATTGGTTTTGGGCAGAGAATCCCGTGTCTCCCTGTCTGTCATGTGAGGATCTCCCAGGGGAGGCTCTGTGGGCAGTTTAGGGAGTGAGGAAGTCCTCAGTGCCACTGGCCAGGGTGTCTTCCTGGAGCTTGAGCCTCCTAAATATAACTATGCCATATTGGAGGAAGAGGGACATTATATTTCTTTGGGCAGATGACCACATTCTTTGAAATGTTGTGTCCTGTCAGAAAACACCTACTAAGAAGAAGCTCTGTGTGGTTTGCCCTTATTGAGGGCTGGTGCTCTCCTGGGGTGAGGCTTGGAGACCTCCCTTTAGGAAAAAAGAGATGTGGTTTGGTCAGAGGAAACATGGGGATTGAGGAGAATTTAAGGTGCTTTAGGTTTTCCAAGGGGTGCTGCATCTGTCAGGGAAATTTAGAAAGCATGCAAAAAAGTGGCTTCAGATTTTCAAATTATCCAAAAAAAAAAAAAATTTTTTTTTTAAAGTTGGCCTGGAACTTGCTATGTAGACCTTGAACTCACAGAGATCTACCTACTTGTTTCCCTTGTGCTGGGATTAAAGGTGTGCCACAACTAGGCCTTAACACATTTCTTACCCCTATACCCACAGGGTTTCTCTGTATTCTTTGGCCAACTTGGAACTCAGAGATCCGCCAGCCTCTGCCTTCTGCCTCCCAAGTGTGGTATTAAAGATGTGCACCACCACCTCCTGGCTTTTTTTTTTTTTTTTTTGAGATTTATTTTTAGCTGGGCTGTGGTGACACATGCCAGGGCTACACAGAGAAACCCTGCCTCAAAAAACAAAATTGTTTTTATTTTATATGTATGGGTGCATGCATGGGTACATCATGTTGTGTAGTGCCCTTGAAGGCCAAAAGAGGGCGTCAGTTCCTCTGGAACTGTAGTTATAGATGTTTGTTAGCCACCATAAATGCTGGGAACCTGACCCCTGTTCTCTGGAAGAGCAAAAAGTGCTCTTAACTGCAGAGTCATCTCTTCAGGCTGTGCCACATCCAGGCTGTGAGGTGCGTGCTTGTCATGGAACAGAATGCATATTCATCTCCAGTGAAGACCCTGCAGGCAAGGCAAGGTCCCCATAAGAGATGGAATCAAGGACCTGTTTTATGTTTTCTTTTTTCTTTATATTTATTTGTTTATATGTTTATACATTTATATGTGTGTGTGTGTGTGTGTGTGTGTGTGTGTGTGAGTAAATCCTGTGTGATCGTGGGTGCTCTCAAAGGCCAGGAAAGGGTCTCAGATCCCCTGGAGCTTGAGTTACAGGTGGTTATGAGCCACCTGATATAGGTGCCAGGAACCAAATTAGGGTCCCAAGGAAAAGCAAGGAGTACTCTTAACCTTTGAGCACTTTTTTTTTTTTTTTTTGGTTTTTCGAGACAGGGTTTCTCTGTGGTTTTGGAGCCTGTCCTGGAACTAGCTCTCGTAGACCAGGCTGGTCTCGAACTCACAGAGGTCCGCCTGCCTCTGCCTCCCGAGTGCTGGGATTAAAGGCGTGCGCCACCACCGCCCGGCCCTTTGAGCACTTTAAAAAAAATGTTTCTGACATGGATTAAATGAGGAGGATATTATCTTAGTTAGCAGCTGTCTGCAGAGATATAGGACTAAAGGGAGCTCTTGACACTAGGCTGCTTTCAGAACAGTTTTGGGGGAGAGGAACAGGTGACTCCTGGGGACATGTGTCTCCTTTTTCAGCCTGTGTCCTCATCTCTACTTGAGCTGGATCTGAGGTACTCCTAGGCAGCTGATTGACCCTGGTAGGAGTCAGCGATGGGCATGTGAAGGTGACGAGCTGGGAGTGCTGTAGGATGAGACTGAGGTGATGTGTTCGGAGAGTGGTCCTCAGAATGTGTCTTCTTTGGAGTGGACCGGGATCCCATGTGGTTTTCAGTTCTATGAGGAGAGTAAGTCATTGCAGAGGAACACTGGTACAGAAATGACTCCCTCAGCAGGTGCAAGTGTGCCCAGGCCTGTCTGTAGGGTGACAGGTGGCAGTGGGGTATGCAGTGCAGTTGTTTTGAAGACAGGTTCAAAGGGCAAGTCAATGGGGGAGGAAGTGTTGTGTGGAAACTGTAAGTTTGGGACATGTATCAGTCAGATCTTCTCGGTCATGCATTCTTCAGTGACTGGATCACGTTGCTCACTTGTTTGGTGTGATGCCAGACCTTTTTAAAGTTACTTGAATGTTGTGAACAGGTTGTATGTTCACAGTTTCCAGCTGTTAGATCAGAGGCAGTGAGCACTTTCTTAGAGTTATAGAGATGTGTTCTCTCTGTGGTGAGAAAGGGCTGTTTGGAATTGGGATAGCTGTTGGGTGCAGCTTTGGTCCCCGACCTTTGTTTGCATTTATATACTCATAGAAAGTCTGTTTTTATTTTTAATCCAGAAAGTTTTCTTGATGTTTAAGTTGATTTTTTTTTTTACTGAGACATTGCAAATTGTTTTAATATGCTAAGAACGATACTTAAAGAGCTGAAGAGATGGCTCTGCAATTAAAAACACTGGCTGTTCTTCAGAGGACCTAGGTTCAATTCCTAGCACCCACATGGCAGCTCACAACCATCTGGAATCTCAGTTCCAGGGAGTGTAAAGTCCTGTCCTACTTTCTTGGGTAGCAGGTACACAAGTGGCGCACAGACTTACATGTAGACAAAACACCCATATGTATAAAAATGTTTTTTTGTTTTTTTTTTTTTTTGTTTTTTGTTTTTTCGAGACAGGGTTTCTCTGTGGTTTTGGAGCCTGTCCTGGAACTAGCTCTTGTAGACCAGGCTGGTCTCGAACTCACAGAGATCTGCCTGCCTCTGCCTCCCGAGTGCTGGGATTAAAGGTGTGTGCCACCACTGCCCGGCTATAAAAATGTTTTTTAATTGAAAAAAAAAAACAAGGCCAGTTGATGGTGGTGGCGCCTTTAATCACAGCACTGGGGAAATAGAGGCAGGCGGATCTCTGTGAGTTCAAGGCCAGCCTGGTTACAGAGCGAGATCTAGGACAGGCTCCAAAGCTACAGAGAGAAAAACCCTGTCTCGAAAAACCAAACCAACCAAATAAAAACAGATAATTTGTTATGAACGATTAACTTTTAAAATATTTACTGTCTGAGAAAGGGTCTCACTGTGCAGCCCTGACTGGCCTTGGAACTCACTGTGTAGTCAGGCTGACCTAGAACTCACAGAGATCCACTTTGGATACTGAGATCTAAAGGTACGCAGTACCACACCTGACCCCATTCCTTTTTGTTTTTAAAGATAGAATCTCATATAATGGGCTGGAGTCAACACAGTATATAGCTGAAGATGACCTTGAACTTCTGGCCCTCCTGTCTCCACTTTCCAAGTGCTGGGATTTGTGCACGCCACACTGGGAAGGATTGATTCCTTATCAAGGTGCTTGATTCAAGGTTGTGTTTTAAGTTAATAGCCAATGCTAAAGGTTCTGCTAAAGGTTCTGCTCACTACTGAACATGAATATATGGTTTCTTTCTGCAGTTTTGTCAAGAGGCCAGTTGAAGGTGGGCAAATGGTTTTTGTGGGCCTGGTGGTTTCCCTCATTGCACAGAGAGATCATTACCCTCTGTGCCAGTTTGTTTCAAGTCATTTTCTTTTTGAAGGGAGTCATAGTACAGACCTTGTTTGAAGGGCTGTCTAGATGCCAAGGATGTTCCTTTTAGAGGTGTGTGTCTTGTGTGTGCTTAGAGAAACTAAAACTGTCTTCTCATTGCAGGAGCCCCAGGTCTCAGCAGATTTTGGTCAAAATGCACTCCACCAGAGACATAGCTTCTACAGTGAGATTGTTGTTAAAGCCTCAATTCTTCAACAGATTTTCTCTTTTGAAGCTTGAGTTTGTTGCTGCACGAAGGAATTGTAGGTCTGAGTGGCATCTGTATATTGGATACTGTCAGTAAGATTATCAGAGCAAATCTTCTCTGAAAAGTCTCGCCAAGTGCATTCTTTGATGTGCAATAGAAATGTGAGAAGGAGCCCAGGCAGTGGTGGCGCAGGCTTTAATTCCCAGCGCTTGGGAGTCAGAGGCAGGCAGAGCTCTGTGAGTTCAAGACCAGCTTGGTCTACAGAGTTCCACGACAGCCAGGACTACACAAAGAAACATTGTCTTGAAAATTTAAAAAAAAATGTGAGAAGGCGCTTGAGCTAATTTTTAGTTTTTTTTCTTAGTGTTTATGGGAGACCTAAACTGGGTGTAGGGGACAGGGCCTGCAAAGGTGGTTTTATCTTCTGGACCTTGCTGTGGAACCTTAGTCTTAGGTGCGGCACCTGTGGATTGGAGGGAGACTGTAGTTCAGGGTTGCGATCTCTTGCATGTTATCATCCATGTGGCTGCCCACTGCCGTCTTTGTGTTCCTATTGCCCTTTTCTTCTGGCTTCTTCCTTTTCCTGGTTAAGGAACACTCCAGTGACTTGCTGGTTGGGTCTCCGGGTGCCAGTGCTTGTGCCCCCTCCTCTTCTCTCCTGGTTTGTCATTTTGTTTCTCCCAAGGTCTGTGCTTCAGACACGTGCATGCGTGCGCGCACACACTTACATGCCCATGCCCACGCAAATGTCCTGGCTGCCAGGTTTTCAGTGGCCTCTTGTCTTTTTCATGTTCTTCCTCTTTGCCTGAAGAAATTCTCCTCAGTGGAAGACCCCTCATATGCATTTCCCGTGGCTGTACAATTTTGTCTGACCAGTCTGCTTCAACGTGGCTGCCCTTTCCCCAAGCCTTGGTTCGTATTCCATGTTCCGTGCCTGGTTCTCTAAGGTAAACTTTGTTGTACCCTTGGCTTTCTAAGCCTACAGCCTCTAGGTTGCTCTTTTCTTACTCAATCCTCTTGGTTCTGGGTAGGTGTCCTGTGATAACACTGGACAGTCTTGCTTCTCCAATCCCTTTCCTTTCTCTCTCTCTTTTATGTTTTTCTGGGTTTTTGAGACAGGTTTCTCTGTCACAACCCTGGCTGTTCTAGTTAGCTCTTGTAGACCAGGCTGGCCTCGAACTCACAGAGACCCACCTGCTTCTGTCTCCTAAGTGCTGGGTTTAAAGGTGTGTGCCATCACTGCCCAGCCTTTCTTTTTTTATTATTAATTTATTATGTATACACATATATGCCCGCAGGCCAGAAGAGGGCATCAGATCTCATTACAGATGGTTGTGAACCACCATGTGGTTGCTGGGAATTGAACTCAGGACCTTTGGAAGAGCAGGCAATGCTCTTAACCTCTGAACCATCTCTCCAGCCCCCTGCCCAGCCTTTCTTAAGGCAGAATCTTGCTATGTATTTTAGGATACCCTGGAACTCTAGATCCTCTTGCCTTAACTTTCCCAGTGCTGGGATTCTGGTATGTACTACACCTTGTTTTTTTTTTCTTTTTTCTTCTCTCTTCTGTGTGTGTGTGTGTGTGTGTGTGTGTGTGCGCGTGTGTGTGTGCGCGCATGCACGCATACGCGCTCTAGAATTCAACTCCTGGTATTATTTCTCTAGAGACACCCACCCTTGCATTTTGACACAAAGTCTTTCACCTGGAGTTACCAACTAGACTGACTGGCAGCAAGCCCCTGGGATCCACGCGTCTGAACTTCCTCAGTGTTGAGATAATTGGGACTCACCACCACACCCAGTTTTTTATGTGGATTCTGGGAATTAAACTCACATCCTCTGCATGACAAGCACTTTACTGATTTATTCATCTTCCTAGTCCTTCTCTTTCTCTCTCCCCCCATTTTCTTTCTCTCTCTTCCCCGCTCTACATTCCCCTTCTTTTTTGAATGTGTGTGTGTGTGTGTGTGTGTGTGTATTTACATTTGTATGTGTATATGTGCCTTCCTAACTGTGGGATGGGAGGTTTGGTAGCTTTATTGTTTTGGCTAAAGTGACTGGCCAGTGCTGAAATTATAGGAATGCACTACCGTGCCTGGCATTTTACTTGGTTACCAGGGATCTAACTCAGGTCCTCTCCTCTCATAACAGCACCTTACCCACCAAGCTATCTCCCAGCTCTCTACCTTATTTTCAGACAGGGTGTTTTCACTGAACCTGGAGCTCACCAGTTCAGCAAGACTGGCTGATATGGTGTCACTCACATTGTATGTGGGTTTTGTCGATCTGAACTCAGTACTTTACAGCTGAGACAAATTGCTCAGCACTTCCCCTCCCTGTTATTCATTCACTCACACTCATTTATTCATTTATTTTAAGCATGGTCTTGCTATGTGGCCCAAACTGGCCTACAATTTGCCATCTACCTGTCTCAGCCTCTCAAGTATGAAGGAATCCCCTAAATTTTACTTAATATCCTTTTTGTTTTCTCAGAGTCTAACTTGCACATATTATACTTTATCTTATGCCTCCATAGGCTGGCTCTTTGGCTGTAACTGTGTCAGTTTCTCATATGTCATTGTTTTTGAGGACCTTAGTGGTGTTTTTATTTTATTTATTTATTTATTGAGACGGTGTCTCTATGTAGTTCTGAATCTCCTGGAACTCACTGTGTAGACCAGGCTGGCCTTGAACTTACACAAATCTGCTTGCCTCTTGTCACCTGTGTGCACGTGCCACCACCATATCCTGTTGACCTTAGTTTTGAAGAACAATGATCAGGTACTGTTGGATGCCCACTGTTGGTATATTTGTCCTTATGCTTAGACTAGGGTTACGGGTCTTGGGGAGAATACATGGGAGAAGTATCATTTTCATCTACGGTGCCTGCTGTCAAAGTGATGTATCAATGTAAATGTTGACCATGATCACCTGGCTAAGAGTCAGCCCTTATCAGCTTTCTCCACTCTGAAATGTGCCCTGCCCCAATGTACCCCATACCTCTAGTGAGTGGGGTTTCAATTTATTATTTTTGTTTGTTTGTTGTTTTTGAGACGAGGTTTCTCTGTAGCACTAACTGTCCTGAAACTCTTCTCTGTAGACCAGAGTGACCTCATAATCAGAGATCCACCTCCCAAGTGCTGGGATTAAAGGCGTGAGCCACCACACCTGTCTGGTTTGATTTTTTTTTAATATTTATTTTTATTTCATTTGCATTCATATTTTGCCTGCATGTATGTCTATATGAGGGTGTCGGATCCCCAGGAACTGGAGTTACATACAGTTGTAAGTTGCCATGTCGGTGCAGAGAATTGAACCTGAGTCCTCTGGAAGATCAGTCAGTGCTCTTATCCGTTGAACCATATCTCCAGCCTCGTTTGATATTTTTATACTCTGAAAACGTTTGCTAATCATAACTTAATTTCAGCACAAAACTGTCAATATTGTGGTATATAACTCTAATTCCAGCATTCAGGAGGCTGATGCAAGAGAACTACTTTGCCTTTTAGGATTGCCAGACAATAACAGCAGCAACAACAAAGCAAAAGTCAACTTCAAAGTAGTATTGGAATATAGGTTCTTTATAGGTTTAGGACATTTAAATTTTTGTATGTCTTTTGTATGTGTAATTGTGCATAAAGTGTGTGTTTGCGTGTGTGTGGATGAGTACATGTACATGTGTAGGAGGTTCAGAGTTAATGGGTGTCTTCTCAGTCATTGTTCAGACAGTGTCTCTTGCTGAACTTGCCAATTCCAGCTGGGTTAGATAGGCAGCTTGTGCTGGAGATCCCTTGTCTCTGCCTTCTGAGTGCTGGGATTTCTTTCATGTTTTCTACCACATCTGCTCAGCTTTTTATGTGGGTGCTGGGAATACAAACTCTGCTTGACTAGTTAGTGCTTTATCTACTTAGCTGTCTCCCCAAGCTGGTTAGGACATTACTGAAGACCATAAATAAAGAAAAATGGTATTTTTATTCTGTTTTCAAGTTTCACCTTTGAGAAGAGAGAGACTAGGTATTTGCATAACTGATGGAACATTTGGTTGTGTTGAAATTTAAAAGTAACATGATGGGGCTGGAGAGATGGCTCAGAGGTTAAGAGCACTGACTGCTCTTCCAGAGGTCCTGAGTTCAATTCCCAGCAACCACATGGTGGCTTACAG
>NC_022014.1:3912975-3916297 GCF_000317375.1 Microtus ochrogaster
CCTTCTGTGTTTCCCTCCCCCATTAAAGTGGACCCACGTGGGAGCCGCCGTGTCGTGTCTGTGTTTGTTCCGCCGTGTGTGTCTGTCCTGTGCCCCGTGTTCAAGAAGAACACCCCTGCCTTTATTATTTTTTTTTTTAAGAAGAACAGAAGGTTTGCACTGGGTCAGTCAGCTGCATCTGAGCAGAGCTTTGGCTGTAGTGATATTAGGGTGCATGCCCTTGGTGGACAGTGCTTGACAGCCCAGCTCTGGAACTGAGAGGGAAGTATCTTCTGCTTAGAAGAACATCAGTGCCCTCATATGGCTTTCATGCTGGGTCATGTCCATATCAGTCTTTGTAGTTCCCTTCCTCAAAATAAGAGTGTCCTGATCCTTTATGGCCACACCATGAAGAACTAGTTCTAGAACTAAATTCTGAACCACCAGATGACATGGTCATTTTAGTATCTCTCTATCATCTTGGTTGTTTTTTGTTTTTCCCCCCATTCATCAGAAATTACCTGATCCTTGAAAAGTGGAATTTCTAAACTTTTGTTTACTTTGTACACTAAAGTTCTAGGAAGTTCTGACCATCAAATGTTAGATAAAAATCGAGATTAGCTGAATTTACCACTGAGCACCAGTGTCATGAGCTGAAGCTGCAGTCTTAGTTGGTGAGGTGTGGTTGGATCACTGTCCTCACACAGGTGCTCCTTCAGTTTCTGTAGAAGAGCCTCAGAGATGCCAGTCCAAGCTCCCTACTTCTGTAGAAAGGCTGTTTTCTTTTAGATCCTTAGGATTGGCTTACTCTGTGTCCCCTAAAGCTACCTACCTTCCTTAATAGTATAGTATAGGCCTTGCTCTGGACTCTCCTACTTTGGGGCAGAGTCCCGAAGGTCTTTTCCCTGGGCTTGTCTTGACTCTGATTTCCAGGGTGAGTTCTGTGGGTAGGTACAGTCACCTACAGAACCGCAGCTACATTCCCAGGATATTTGTGCTGTTGGTGGTCTTGGTGTAGGGTGGTGTGATGATTGTGTCCTAGCACTTAAGCTACAGAACAGCTCACTTTAGTTCAGGGTTTTCTGCTATGTGCCCATGCATGATGTGCAATGAGTGAATGCCGAGAGCCTCGTCATCCTAGGCAGGCTATGTCAGATGTCAGAGCTAGCATGTTAATACTGGCTGTTGTGCAGTACTATCACATGGATCTTTACTTAAGATACTGATGGGAGCAGAACCACCTTGGGAGAATTGTCTGAGCCCTGGCTTTGTTTAGCCCTTCCTTAGGAAGGTTTGCTCTACATAGCCACAGCAGCCAGATTATAGGGAAGTTGGAATCTTAGAAGCATGATAGCTGCTCATTCCTGACCTGACTGCTGTTTTCTAACTTCCCATTGAATGTGGGCACTTAGCCATCCTACATCTCCTCCAAGTGTACTGTGGCTTATTATGGACCCAGATAAAGAAAATGTGTTGCTTACTCTGTGCACTATCACAGAAATCCACAGCATTTATTGAATGTTTTTTCTATTATCAACTCATTTTTTTCTTCCTACAGTTTGACATTTTTCTTTCATGTTTTTTTCATTGGTCCAAATTATAGCCTTCTATGAATTATATGTACATAGCTGATTATTATCAGATACACAGTTTTTTAAAACTGTATCTAAATATAGAATTTATTTATGGATTCTTTTTATTTTTAGTTCAGAAAGAAAGAAAGCCAGCCTGCTTGCCTCATGTCCTAAGTGGTGCTGTTTTGTTTTAAGGTTTAGCCTATCCTGTACAGATGCTGTTGGCACTGAGCACTATGTCTGGATCAGAAGGGCAAGCGGGGGGTGTCTGGTGGATACTTTAAGAAGTGGTCATGAACAAGATGGACTTCGTGCTCCTTGCCTGAAAAAACTCTTGGGTGAGAAACATTTCTGTTTAGGAGATGGCTTCCTTGGTGTTTGTTTCTTGTGAGTCTGGCTAACCACTGACTGTCCCATGGCCTGAAGGAAAAGGTCAACAGTCTGGTATTTAGGTGGTTTATGACTGGCAAGAATGGTGTTCTGGCAGAAAGGTTCAACCTTCTTGGAGCAGCTCTAGAGGGTCTGCTGGAAAGTCCCCAAGGTGGACGCAGTAGGTGGAGAGGGACATCCCAAAGAAGAAAGGGGAGGGCAGTTTGGTTTGCCTGGGGAGGGACATGGCCAAGAGTGGAGAAAGTTTTTAGTTGCAAGAACTGTTGTATGCAGGTTGGGAAGATCAGGCAAACCTTGCTTGTTGGTTAGCTTATTTGCTTGGAGACTGGGTTTATTTGCAGACTCAGATCATTCGACAATGTAAGCTAAAGAAGTTGGTCATTGCCAGATGGTGGTGGTGCACACCTTTAATCCCAACACTCTGGAGGCAGAGGCAGATGGATCTCTGAGGTCGAGGCCAACATGGTCTACAGAGTGAGTTCCAGGACAACCAGGGCTACAGAGAGAAACCCTGTCTGTAAAGACAATTCCCCCCCCCCAAAAAAAATACTGGGGCTGGGAGCAGCTAAGAGCACTGGGTGCTTTTCCAGAGGACCTAGGTCCAGTTCTCAGCACAGATATACATTTAAGCCAAATATTTATGAAATAAAATTTCCTAAGAAAAAAAATAATACTAAGCCTGGTATAGTGGTTCATGCCTTTAATTCCAGTTCTCTGGAGGTAGTAGGAGTGTGAGTTGGAGGCAAGCCTGCCTGGGCTGCATTGAGAGACATTACAAAAAGAAAAATTTGTACTATACCTTTTTTCTTTTCCAAGTATATTCTTTTAGTAGTCATATATTCAAATTAGTTATTGAATATTGACCCAAAGTGTTTTCAAGTTACTAAGATAGTTTCTACACAAAGCCAATGTTATTTTAATTCTAAATTACAATTTTTTTGTATGTAAAGGTTGAAGGAGAGAACAGACGTCACAAAATTGTTCTCTGGTTTCCACATGTGTTTTGTGGCATGTCCCCCCTGCTGCACACATGCACACACCACATAAATAGAAATTAAAAATAAGTAGAAATGGGAATCAAGATGCATGTCCTTAATCCTAGCAGGGAGGCAGAGGCACACAGATCTCTGTAGGTTCAGGGCAACCTGGTCTTTACATAGTTTTAGGACAGCGAGGGCTACAGAGAGACCCTCTCTCAAAAAAAGAGACCACATGGCATCAATAGATGGTAGGAAGGTAGAAATTAGGGGTTAGGATCTCATTCAGGAAAATCCCTGCCACTCAAGCATGAGGACTTGAGTTGTAATTCCTAGCATCCATGTTTTTGTTTTTTTTTTGTTTTTTGTTTTTTTTTTTTTTGGTTTTTCGAGACAGGGTTT
>NC_022014.1:3916397-3918535 GCF_000317375.1 Microtus ochrogaster
TTGGTAGACCAGGCTGGCCTCGAACTCACAGAGATCCGCCTGCCTCTGCCTCCCGAGTGCTGGGATTACAGGCGTGTGCCACCACCGCCCGACCTCCTAGCATCCATGTAAAAGTCAGGCAAGCATCTGTGACCCCAGTGCTGGGAAGGCAGAGACAGACCAATCCCCATAGCTCATTGGTCAGCCAGTAACCTGATGGTGAGCTTCAGGTTTAGTGAGAGATTGTCTCAAAAAATGCTGTTGAAGTGATTAAGGAAGACACCTAATGACAGCCTCTGGCTTCCATGCATTCCCACATGCACTCACATGTACACACAACAGTGACAGCCTCTGGCCTCCATGCATTCCCACATGCACTCACATGTACACACAACAGTGACAGCCTCTGGCTTCCATGCATTCCCACATGCACTCACATGTACACACAACAAGCACAAAGGTAGAATAGATAAGAAGATAGAACAGCACTGCATATAATGGGGAGGTACTTTGAGGAAAGGGTGACATTGTTTTTGGATGTTGGTAATTAGGGCCTCTACAACAGTGGCTCATATGTGGAGGACCAAAGGACTTCTGGCCTGTTGAAACCTGTGGTTAGGTTTTCAAGAATTAGCTGCAAGAATGTGGAATCCCAGTTTGGCTGAGTGCTTTCCCTTTTCTTCCTATTTCTGGTGACAATTCTAGATTGGTAGATGTGTGAATGTCATGCTTGTACAGAAAGACACACAGAAAGATATACAGATCTTTCTGTATATGTTGAGGATGTTTTGAAATTCTCCTCTGGAGTTAGTTATGAATAGTGTGGTACAGAGTCTCTGTGTTTTATTTGGTCATTATTGATTTCAGTAAGAAATTCTTTATTAAGTATGTGTAGCTAAGGAGCCCAGCGGAAAGATGGTTAGGGATAAACTGAGCTCTTGAACCTGCTGGAGGGGATTTCTGCCCAATTACTGTTACTCATGTTGTAAGCAGTGTCCTAGGGACTGGTTTTGTTATTCTCCTTTCAAGCAGAGAATAGTTTAAAAAAAAGTTTGACCCATGAGCCCAGCATTTTCCATTAGGGTCTCTCAACTGTAATAGTCATATTACTATGGTTGTACATGGAAAATACTGGGTAAACAGTGTCTTCAGGACTCTGGAACTTCCTGTTAGTCCCCTGTTGTGTTCCCAAGGGATCTTATGCCTTGCCAGCATAGAGTTGAAGGATAGTGGGAGGGGAAGACAGTGAGTTAGTGTGAGTGAACATAAGCAATATAACAGCAACAATGACATTGCAGGAGGAGCAGAGACCTTAGCTTGTCAGATCACAGGCTGCCATGGAAGGGAGTGGTTTGATAAGGCAGGAACTCTAGAGGAATGCCCACACTTGGGAGTATGTGTATGTGTTCTCTTCTTCCTTCCTTTCACTGCGTCCCCTGCCATGTAGCCCTGGAGGAAGGTTTTTGCTGTATAACAATATTCAAGAGTTCATCTCAGCATTTGACTTGGAGTCCTGGAGACCAAGGTTCTTATAAGGAACTAGTACTGAAGCTGGAAACTGATTACAGGCGCCAGGGTCAGAACTCTAGTCTGGAAGGGAAGTACTCTGTGCCTGCAGGCTCTGAAACATCATTTTAATTCTCAGACTAGATTGTGGGGGAAAAACATTTGTTGAATGAATTTAATTCCCAAAGAAAGATTCATGGTTAAGTGGTGTATAATAGGATTTCAGATTAGAAACACAATTATTCATAGTTGTCAACTTTAATATTGTAAATTAATTTTAGCAAAGCAAAAGCAAGAACCTATTATTGTTTGCTGGCTAAGAGTAGATTATACTTAGTAAAGCTTTTAATAGATATTTATTCTAAATTTTATTAAAAAGTTTTTGGCAGTAAAATGGAATTTTTATAAAAGTTTATTTTATGTATCTGACTTTGCCTACATGTGTGTATATGCACCACATGTGTGCAGAGGCCAGAAGGCAGCTTTGGATTCCCTGGAACTGATGTTGCAGTTTATGAGCCACCATGCCCTTCCTGGGAACTGAATGTGGGCTCTCAGCAAGAGCAAGTGCTCTTAGTCACTGATCGCTCTCTCCAGGCCTCGAAATGAAATTATCCCATAGGTTGAATTATTTTTTTTTATATATTTTTTTA
>NC_022014.1:3918973-3934247 GCF_000317375.1 Microtus ochrogaster
GTGCTCCAATTTGGGTCTCTGTCTCTGTCTCCTTTCATCGCCTGATGAAGATTAATATTCAGGGGGAAGGTTGAATTATTTTTAAGTATCATGCTATTTCTAAATTTATTTACCTAATGTATATGGCACTCTATCTGTGCATGCCAGAAGAGGGCCTCAGATCCCATTATAGATGGCTGTGAACCACCATTGGTTGCTGGGAATTGAACTCAGGACCTCTGGAAGAGCAGCCAGTGCTCTTAACTTCTGAGCAATCTCTCTAGTCCCAAAGTATCATGAGATTTCTTTTTTTTTTTAATTTATTTATTCTGTATACCATATTCTGTCTTTGTGTATGCCTGCAGGCCAGAAAAGGGCACCAGACCCCATTACAGATGGTTGTGAGCCACCATGTGGTTGCTGGGAATTGAACTCAGGACTTTTGGAAAAGCAAGCAATGCTCTTAACCTCTGAGCCATCTCTTCAGCCCACATATCATGCTATTTCTAACACAGCTCTTGTAGTTACTGATATCTTGTCCTGCATACAAATCTGCATTCTGAAGGTACTAGTTCATTTATCTGTTCTTTAGCAAAATCCCTTAGAATTTAATCACTCATTAAAAAAAAAAAAAAGCTAATGAATGAACATGGAAGTTCAAAAGGTTTAAAGACCTCATATAGTCTCATTGGTTCTTCAGAAACTCGTACCTGTCCCCCACCAAGAACTCCTACCCACATTTTTTTCATTTCCAGCACTTGTCCAGGTTGTTGCTCCTGCTCCTCTAGTCCAGAACACTCTTTGTCTTTGCAGCAGTCAGGGTTAAGAGTTAACAGTCTGTCCTTCCCTCAGAAGTCATCACTGTTAACTCATTGATGGATTCCTGTTGTATTCCAGATGTTTTGTCTTACTTTCCCCTAAAAGTTGCACATGTATTTCTTTAAAATTTTCCTTAGAGTGGTGTATAATTCATGTACCCTCCCTCCTACTTTTGAGAAAGGGCCTCATGATGTAACCCTTGGCTTGACCGGAACTCTCGATTTAGACCAGACTGGTCTTAAACTCAGAGATCTACCTGCCTGTTTTCTGACTGCTGGAATTAAAGGCATGGGATATCATGGTGGACCTGATTTTTTTTTTTTTAAATACCTGAGAACCATCTTGGACAGGAACATCACTGTTTAGCAGGCCTTCATCCATGTGTAGACCAGGCTGCCCCACCACAAGCTGTGGTTTCCCTTGTAAGCTAAGCAAGTTGTATCATCTTTCTACTTATCCTTAGCCCCATTGCAAGTTGCTACCAGGTAATTAGGGACTGTGCCTTCTTTAAAAAAGTGTATGGCTCCACATTTAGCATAAATAAGTCTCTATGTACCTGTTTATTAGTCTCCTGAGTGAAGCTATTGTCTAGCTTTGGAAGATTCAAGATGTCTGATGTGGGACTTGAGTGAAGGTGCTGTTGTTCCATGGTATGCTTCTACACAGAGTGCATCCCCCTGTTTTTTGAGGGCCACCCCATTGTATTCCATTGTATTCTGCATCTCATTAATATGTACCCTGCCTCTGACTTTGCCTGAGCCTCCTACTTCATTCCTGTAAAAATGAAGCCAGAGCCAGGCAATGGTGCCACATGCCTTTAATTGCAGTATTCCGGAGGTAGAGGCTAAAGCAGGTGGTGGGGGGGTCATGCAGGATTCCTTTGTGTAGCCCTGGCTATCCTGGAACTCACTCTGTAGACCATGCTAGCCTAGAACTCAGAAATACGTCTGCTTCTGCTTCCTAAGTGCTGCGACTAAAGACGTGCGCCACTATGCCTGGCTGAAGCTTTCAGCCTTTAGTTTTCCGAGACAGGGTTTCTTTGTGTAGCTTTTTGGATCCTGTCCTAGAACCCACTCTGTAGACCAGGTTAGCCTTGAACTCACAGAGCTCCATCTTCCTTTGCCTTTTGAGTGCTGGAATGAAAAACATGCGATACCACTGCCTGGCTGAAGTTTTCAGTCTTAATCACAAATGAGAGTGATTAGGATTTAGGAATAGATGTGTATGTAGGAAAGGCAAGTGGTCAGTTTGTGACTGGGGGAGAGAATGTGGTTCTTGAAATAACAAGGTGTTATTAGGACAGGTAGAGTTTTTTTTATATTTATTTATTATGTATACAATATTCTGTCTGTGTGTATGCCTGCAGGCCAGAAGAGGGCACCAGACCTCATTCCAGATGGTTGTGAGCCACCATGTGGTTGCTGGGAATTGAACTCAGGACCTTTGGAAGAGCAGGCAATGCTCTTAACCACCGAGCCATCTCTCCAGCTCCGGTAGAGTTTTTTTTTAAAAAAAACTTTTAGATTTATTTTTATGTGTATAAATGTTTCGCCTGCACGCATATGTGCCCATGTGCATGTCTTGGATCCCCTAGAAATGGGGTTACGGATCATTGTAAGCCACAGTGTAGATGCTGGGAATCAAACTGGTGTCCTTTGGAAGAGCAGCTGGCCTTAAAGCAGAGGTATTTTTGTTTGTTTTGTTGGTTTTTGATGAGATCTTGCTGTATAGCCTTGGTGGGCCTGGAACTGTGTTTGTAGACCCAACTGACCCTGGTTCATCTTCTGCTTCCTGAATGGTGAGATCAGTTAGAGGCTTTTTTTGTTGTTGCTGCTGCTTGTCTTTGAGCTGCAGTTTTGCCCAGGCTGACTTCCTCAAACTCCTGGTGGTCCTGTTAAGTGTCATAAGTGTTCGTCACAAGTGAATGAGGTGCTCTGACTTCAGAGAGAAGAGGGATGGTAAGTAGACTGGCTTTTTTTTTTTTCTTTTCTTTTTTTCCCCCTGAGACAGGGTTTCTCTGTAGCTTTGGAACCTGTCGTGGAACTAGCTCTTGTAGACCAGGTTGGCCTCAAACTCACAGAGATCCGTCTGCCTCTGTCTCCTGAGTGCTGGGATTAAAGGTGTGTGCCCCACCACCTGGCTTAGACTGGCTGTTGTTCCTTTAAATTTCTCCAGAAATTTAAATTTTAGAATCTGTTGAGTAACCAAAAATATTTGCTTATCAGAATTTTGGGTTACCATATGGGTGGCAAAGTGATGGCGCTGTGTCTCAAAGGGATGACTCACCCCCAGGCCCGAATCAGCTGGGTTCTTTGGCTCTGGGGCCCCTTCAAGGCCACAGGTTAGAAGAGACAGCAGGGCCCTCCTTGGCATGTGACCCTCTGGGCAGTGTGTATCTTGCAGAGTAGCTTAATCCCCACAAGATTTGTTCTTTCCAATAACAGGTGTAGTATTATAAGCATGTAGACTTTACACTTGAGGGCTTTTGTCTTCTCAGGCATTTCATTTCACAGTTGATGTTTTAAAAGGTATGATTGCAACTATCGTTGCCTTTTACTACACAAGTAAAATCAGTCATTAAACCATATTGTTGGTTGCAATTTAGAACTACACTGAGGGAGGCACTACCATATTGACCTTATAAGCATCATCCAGCTGGGGAGAGTCCCTGAGAGGAGTTTGGCTAGTGTACTATAGCCAAGTCAGGAAGACATTACAGAATTCCATGTAAGCATTAGGTTGCCAGGAGATGATGTTCTCATGCTCATATGAGTAGCTCTTCTGGTGGTTGTAGTCAAGAGCCCAGTGATGTATGACCAGTAGTTAGACTGGTATTAGAAGGCGCTTGGATTCTTATGGGTGGTGGTGTGTCTTATGCTTGTCTCTTTAGTATTCTAGAGGTTGCCTAAAGTTACTCCAAAAAGGATTCTAGGGTATTGAGGTCCCTATTTGGTACCCCAACAGCTCTTTCTGGACTGCCTATCTAGTGGCCATACCTAGACTGCTGAGTTGAGAGCTGCCTCCAAGACTTTTACACTGGCAGGTATTTTGTTGGAAGACAGACATCTTTTGAGCCTTTGCATTCTTCAAATGTTTGATCAGATGTCACCATTCCTTGTAAGAGCTGCTGCTGCATATATATTATGTGTATGAATTTTCCTGAATGTATGTATGTTCACCACATGCATGTCCAGAACTGGTTTTGCAGATAGTAATTAATCAAATCCTAGGTTCTCTGACCTTTTAACTGTTGAACCATCTCTCCATCCCCTAGTAAGAGCTTTTTGACTGTATGAAAGTGTGCTATCCCCATCCAGATAGTACTGTCCTGTGAAGCTTCTTGGGGGCCTTGTTGTTGTTGTTGTTGCTGCTGTTCTATCAAAGTGCTGAAGGCACTGCAGAACAGATACCAGGTGCTTAGACAGAGACATTTCACTGCCTGTATAGTCACCCAAAGTTCTTCTGTACCATTGAGACATCCATCTTCGGCCTATAGGTCCATAATATCCAGCAGACTTTTCCATGAAGCAGGAAAGACAGTTCAGTCACTTTCTTCTGTATCCTGCAGAATGTCTCGCAGACTCTTATGAATCAGGAACCCTGAAGGATCATCTTACCTTTAGGCAAGTTCAGCAGTCATCTCTCTGCGGGTTCTTCATGTCCAGTTTATGCATCAGTCCAAGCGAGAGCAGTTTCTTGCCCCAATGGCTAACTAACTCCATAAGGAGCCTCTTTGGTGCCTATCTTCCTCAGGAAGTAGCTTGGTGCTGCCAGGAGCAGACATATTTCATTGTCATGAAAAGCCCTAAGTTATTAAAACATTTTAAATGCCATTTTCTATAGTCTTTGAAAGATATGAAGAATGCCTATCTGAAATATATCTATGCACATCTAGAAAATCTAATTAACATGACTACAAACTTGACTATTATAGATGATTATCCACTAACCTATATTTCTTAATTATACTTACATTTTTGCATGTCCTACACAATCACAATACCTTAATCAAGATCAGAAGTACATATACATATAACAAAATTGACCTTAAACTTGTATCAATAAATCAAGATTTATACCAATGCAAATTATTCATATCTATATCATATCTCTCCTTTAAATGTAAAAGAACAGTTATAAACAATCTTTGGGAATATCAACACAGTTTTTTCTATTCAAAGTGCTTCGTACTGTATGGGGGCGCTGTTAATCAGGTCTTTCATGATATATCCTGTGTGCTAGGTTCATCTCAGTCAGCAGTTGAGCGAATTAATTTTTGGAGGATGTTTATGGCAACCTTTCAGGAGGGCATGGTCTATCATACCATATTGGTCTAGAAGGAATCCACAGGGTCTCATCCTCTGTGAAAACAAAAGAAGATCCTCTTTTCCAAAGCATCATATCCTTAGACCCAAATTCTGAAGTCATAATACCTTTATAATATACATGCTGGTTTAGCTTAGCAGCCCACACAATGAAACGTCTCTCTGTACTTAGCTTCTTCACAGTCAAAAAATTCGAAGAAAACACAATAATATACAGAATCCAGACGCTCTGTGAATTTTCCATTTTACGTGGCTTATTTTTTATTTCCTTTAATCTATGATTATTTGCACTCTGTCTCTTTAAAGACGTTACCCCTTTTAAAGTATTAACTTTATTTTATGACTCTGTATATTCTATATTTTCTCTTCCCAAGCCTACGTACATTTATACAACATTGTGACCTGTTTAGAGGTCGCTTATGTCTGAATCTGTCCTGTTGTGAATCTGTAATTCTTTACTGTCCAGAAGAGCTTTTAAAGTGGTAAGTGGCTTGGTTGCAGCTGCTCTGGATGTTGGCTCCACCTCTCTCCAATTTCAAAATGGTGGACGTACCATTTCTGCTAGCTCTGGGGCTGCCAGGTAGGAGCCGCACTCAGCACTTTAACTCTGAGTATGAGCGTGAAGCACATAAACCCTTTTTATCTGAGTTATAGCCAAATCTGCCATGCAGAGCACTGTGCAGCCTGGAAACATCTCTTTGTATGGTGGCGGGAATCCACCATGCTCTTCTGCCTGCCCAAGCCTTGTAGACTTGACCTTGCTGCCTGCCCAGGCAGGGAGCACCAAGCCACAGGCATCGTCTTAGCCAGTTTCCTCCCAACCTGAGTGGGCACAGAAACACCCGGGGCCCACAAATGTCATTGAAATGCTTTATACCCAGAGTTCACACTGGCAGCACAGCCCAGGAAGCCGCGTTTTAAAACTGCACAGCTTTTTTCCTGCTGCGGCTGCTGAGTCAGGAAAATTTCCCTGCAGTACTCCACCAGCAAACAGCAAAAAGCTGTGTTAAACTCTATATTTGTGTCTAGAATTCTTTTTAAAGCCCTCTCAGGTTTTACATGAAGTCAGTTTACCATGTTGGAGCGACAAACTGTTGTAGGGAGCAGGCCCTTTGGTTCTGTCCCGCCCGGCTAGCTTCCTCACACCTGAAATAACCACACAGAAACTGTATTTAAATTACTGCTTGGCCATTAGCTCTAGCCTCTTATTGGCTAACTCTCACATCTTGATTTCACCCATCTCTACTAATCTGTATATTACCATGAGGTTCTGGCTTACCAGGAAAGATTCATCATGTCTGACCTGGCATCTTCATGGTGGCTCTCTACATGTCACATTTTGAACCAGACCATTGCAGTCTAAATTGCTTCACCCTCTCTGGTCCCTTCTTTTACTCTGTCCAAACACTTGCCCAAACGTGGTTTAGTCACATTGTAGCCAGGTCTACCCTGGCTCCTCCTGCACTCTCCTACATACATTTTATGTAGTTACCCCACTACTGTAACTGGATGGTTCTAGAACAAGGAGACATGTCTGCTAGCATGGCCTGAGAGCCTTGCTAGCACAGCAGCTGTGTTTGTTGAGTTAAAGGATGAATAATGCAATTAGCTTGAAGTTCTTAGAGAAACTAATGAACAAGAAGAGTGAATATGTGCTTGTGAAGTCATAGAAGAGCCTGGAGGAATGTGGCATCCTTGGAGAAGTCCTTTCTTTTTTTTTTAAATATTTATTTATTATGTATACAATATTCTGTCTGTGTGTATGTCTGTAGGCCAGAAGAGGGCACCAGACCTCATTCCAGATGGTTGTGAGCCACCATGTGGTTGCTGGGAATTGAACTCAGGACCTTTGGAAGAACAGGCAATGCTCTTAACCACTGAGCCATCTCTCCAGCCCAAGAAGTCCTTTCTTGTCCTGTGCTATTTGCAGCAGGGTATTCTAAAGGTCTTGGCTCTTAAGTTTTCTGGGACTGTGAAGTTGGTGATAGGCTGTGAGCTGTGCAAACAGTGTAGCCTGCTGAGAGAAGTTCCTAGGAGCAAGGGCAGCATAATCCTGGGGCTCTTAGGTTGAAAATAGATGGTGTGCTAAAGGTGTAGTTCCAGGTGTGCTTCTACACATAGAGTGCCATCCTTCTGTTCTTTGAGGTCTACCCCATTGTATTCTGCAACTCATTAATATGTACCCTGCCTCTGACTTTGCCTGAGCCTCCTACTTCATACCTGTAAAACTGAAGCAAGAGCTGGGTGATGGTGCCGCATTCCTTGGAGGCAGAGGCAGGAGCTCTGTGAGTTGGTGGCCAGCCTGGTCTACAAAATGGGATCCAGGACAGCCAGGACTATTACACAGAGAAACCCTGTCTAAAAAAAAAAATTCAAAAGACAAAACAAAAAACCTGAAGCCAGGTTGACTTAGTTCAGGCTCCAGAGTATTTTGTACCTGCCATGGGACATGCTGATGGCTTCAGAGAGGCATCAGCAGAGACATCTAGTTTGCATTAATTCTAAATGTACCTTCAAAGAAAAACTTAGTTTTACTTTGAGCATTTTCTGTCTTTTTTTTTTTTTTTTTTTGGAGACATGGTTTTACTGTGTATTTCTGCCAGACTTAGAAATTACTATGTAGACCAGGCTGACCTTGAACTCACACAGAGATCTGCCTGCCTCTATCTTCCAAGTAGCTTTAAACTTAAACAATTAGGGTCTGGAGATATGATGGCTGAGTAGTTTAAGAGGCTCACTGGTTGCTCTTCCAGAGGACTCTGGTTGGTTCCCAGCACCGACATAACTGCTCACAACAGTTTGTGACTCCAGTTCCAGAGGATTTAACCCCTCTTCTGACCTCCAAAGGCTCTGCATGCATGTGGTACACAGGCATTCACGCAGGCAAAATGCCCATACACATAAAAATAACTTTTAAATTAAATTAAAATTTGCTATTTTATGTATATGGGTGTTTTTCCTGCATATGTCTGTGTATCACATGTGTGCCTAGTGCCAGTGAAGGCCAGAAGATCCCCTGGAACTGAAGGTGTAGACCGTTGTAAGCTATCATGTGGATGTTATAAATTGAACCAAGGTCCTGGAAGAGCACCCAGTACTCTTAACTGCTGAGCCATATCTGCAGCCCCTCTTAGAACTTTTCAATGGCATTTTTAGTTTAGGCTTGAGTGATACTGTTAGGCATCTTAAAGGAAAGTACCAGCATTAAATGCCATATGTTTACAGCTAGGAAAGACTTAGGTTGAAGAAGTCTCTCTCTCTCTCTCTCTCTCTCTCTCTCTCTCTCTCTCTCTCATGGGCTCTGGGAAATATATGAACAATAACTGTGCTCAACCAGACACAGGTTTGACTGGTCTCGTCTGTATTCTGGAGTGACTTGCTGTACCATAGAGAAACTGTGCTGCTAAATACAAGTTCTTAGGGGTTTCTTCTCAGTTTTATCCTAACACTTCACTCCACTAGTAATAGAATTTTAAATCAGAGTAGTTTTGGTCACAATCTTACAGAAGATGACTGGCACTTGGAAACAGCATTATTGAATAGAGTTACAGCCGAAATCTGTGCCAGGAGTCCAAGAGAAGCTTGCACTTCCTCAGGCACAAGCCTGGGTGGGTGTCTTGCTGTATTCACTGCTGGAGAGTCACAGTTGAAAATGAGATAATGGGCAGCTGTTTGGCAGGATTGGGCTTGTGGCATCTTTGCCAAGTATTTCACTGTCTATTGCTAAGGAAGTAGTAGTACCACCTCATCCTGAATTATACTCATTCTTTTCCTCTGCCTCTGGGTCTGCTCTGAGAGGTGGCTACATACTGCCCAGTTCCAGAGGAGCCACATACCACTGAAACCTGGGTATCATTGCCTCTGAGATCAGAGTGGATTCTTAACAGGGATTGTTGACTTTGGACCTGGTCTTTCTTTGTAGGGTTATCATCTTCATTCTAGGATGTTTGATGGGGTCACTCCCCTGGGTGCCGGTAACACTTCTTCCATGTGTGAGAACCCCAAATGTTTCTAATACTTGACAGGTATTGCCCTACTTGAGAGTCTCTGAGAGAGAATATTTGCCAGTGTTTCTCAGGTTTTACTTGTGCTAGTAGCATCTGTGTCCTTCTTAAAGGACTGAGTTTCTTGAAGACTGAGTTTTAGATGTGGTCCTGCAACTGATAGCTGTTATAATGGGTCCTGTGAGAGGCAGCCTCAAGGTTGTGCTTGTGTCTGGCCAGCCAATTGCTTGTAGACTAGACTTGTGCACTCTTCTTGTGAATGTAGCTTTGGTGGCACATCTGAGCTGACCAGCTGTTTTTGGGGTAAGACTTGATGTCTTTTGTATTGGTCCATATCAAGAATACATCAGATGCTGTATTCTGCAGTGAAAAATGGCTGCTCCGAAATGGCTTTCTCACTCTGAGTTTCACTCTTGACCCCCCCTCCCCAAAACACTACCAGTAATAACAACTACACTTTCTGTCCTTCAGATCTCAGTTCTCGTGCATCTCCTAACCTCTCATTCTTGCTTTAGGTGATCTGGGTGTTTTCTCTGGTGCTTGCTGTCTTGCTGTTGGATGGGTGTTACAAAGGAAGTTGGCAGGATTTGTGCCCAGCGATGCTCTGCCTTTTTCTGAATCTATTCTGCCTGGTGTTTTGGAGTCTACTGGAGTAGGTTAGGTTTGGATAAGTGAGCCCTGTGGTTTCTTGTGACCCCCACTCTGGCCTGCAGCTGCCATAGGGACCAAGAGCCCATTGTCCACATTGCTGTAGGTAGGTGCTTGGACAAGGGGTCAATAGAACTGAGTTCAGGTACAGACTTATGTTGGGACACCAATGCTCTTCTCTGAACTTATGTTCTGGAGACTTTTATTGTAACCATGGAAACCACTCAGATCGTAAAGAAAAGGTTCTAGATACATGTCTAAAAGCCATGCTCCCAGTGGGCTAGCTCTCCAAGGGCCAAAACTGTAAAATTAGCAGCCAGGAAGCATAAGCCAAAGATAGCTTTTCTTAGTAAATGTTTCTGAGGGCAGTATAAGCATTTGTTTGTGTCCCTCAAAAGGTGTTTGATATCAAGCTCATCTGTCTCAAAATAACCAGTTTGATGGGGACTGTCAGACTCAGGAGAATGCCTAAAACCTGTGGTACTGTCTGTGAAGCCATTGTGGCAGGCTCTTTGGAATTCCTCGTTCTTGCGTGTACTCAGAACCTTGTGGGACTTGGGTCCTGACTACTAGGAAGGAACAATGTTGCTTGCTCCTATTTGGGCTTCCATATGGGCTGGATAGTAACTCAGTGGTAGAGTGCATGTCTAGCATGTATTTGGTCCCAAGAAGCTTCATTGGTTCCTTTCCTGGATTATCTGGGTCAAGTGTGTTGGTGCACAGTTAGGTCTTCCAGGTTCTGAGTCAGCTTGTCACAGTCTATTTAAGAATTTATATCTTGGTCAGGTGTGATGGCACACATCTTTAATCCCAGCACTTGGGAAGCAGAGGTGGGTAGAGCTTTCTGAGTATGAAACCAGCTTGGTCTATATAGAGAATTCCAGGCCAGCCAGGGCTACACAGACCTTGTCTCTCAAAAGAAAGAAAATTGTGTCCTGCCCGTGTGGTGATTCACAGCTATAATCTCAGTAACTCAGGAGGCAGTGGGATCAGGAGATCAAGGCCATCTTAGATGAAATCCCATCTCAAAAACAACACCAAAAGTTTAAGTTTATGTCTGAGATTTTCCTTCCCTAGTACACTGCCACCCCCCTTCTTTTTGGCTTTTTGAGATAGGGCTTTTCTCAGTGTAGCCCTGGCTATTCTGGGACTTGCTCTGTAGACTGGACTAGCCTTAAACTCAGATCTGCCTGACTCTGCCTCCCAAGTACTGGAACTAAAGGTGTGCACCACCATGCCTGGCTTGCACACTGACTTTTTGAGACAATTTTACTCTGTAGCCTTTGCTGGGCTTGATTTGCTATGTATAGACCAGGCTGATCACAGACATCTGCCTATTTCTGGGATTAAAAGTGTGTATCACCTTATCTTGCAAAGTCTAGCTTCTTGAGCACATGGAATTTCACCACAGAAAAACTACCTGCCTCCTTTTTCACCAACACAAAGTTTGTAGCCTTTAGGCTCAAGTTATATTTATTTAACTTGGTTTTTTTTGTTCTATTAAAATGTGATGTTAGTAATATTCTGCAATCCAGCACCCTGTTTTATCACCCTCATCATTCTCTTCTATAGAGTCTTCTATTTTTATTCAACCAGTTCTGCCTTCTCTTATACATATATTTCACCACACACACACAGACACACGAAACAGTGTTGGGGATCCACATGCTAGACAAGCATTCTACTATTGAGTTACTCTTCTAGCCTTTATTTCATTTAATTATAAGTTATTTAATATTTGTTTTCTAAGAATTCTAGAAGGGGCCAGGCAGTGATGGTACACGCCTTTAATCCCGGCTCTCGGGAGGCAGAGGCAGGCAGATCTCTGAGTTTGAGACTATTCTGGTCTACAAACTGAGTTCTAGTAAAGACAGTACTTGTTACACAGAGAAACCCTATCTTGAAACTACTCCCCCCCCCCAAAAAAATATCTAGAAGGGTACAAATGGTTCTTATATAACCATAACCAGCTCCTCCAGTTGTCTAACCATATTTTTATACCTTTTATATCTATGTTTAAGGGCTACATAGTGTTCCACTAAGTGTGCATACCTTGGTTTACCTATCATCTTTGTCTTGAACTTTTCAGCAGGTCTCAGCTTTTGCTGAAATATCCAAAGCTATAGTAGATTAATTTTTTTTTCCTAGTCGTGTTTGGCCTTATGCATTCTAGGCAAGTGTGTTACCAAAGAGTCATACCCCTGGCCACTATATTTTATGAATCTGCTCTTAAAATAATGTTACTTCATTTTCTTAGGTTGAAGTTCTAAGTTGGAAATAGTAATTATATTCATGATTTTTTTCTTTTTTTTAAATTTATTTATTTATTGAGGATTTCTGCCTCCTCCCCGCCACCGCCTCCCATTTCCCTCCCCCTCCCCCGATTAAGTCCCTCTCCCTCATCAGCTTGAAGAGCCATCAGGGTTCCCTGACCTGTGGGAAGTCCAAGGACCGCCCACCTCCAATCAGGTTTAGTAAGTTGAGCATCCAAACCGCCCAGGCCCCCCCAAAGCCAGCACGTGCAGTAGGACCAAAACCCCATTGCCCTTGTTCTTGAGTTCTCTGTAGACCTCATTGTCCGCTATGTTCAGCAAGTCCGGTTTTATCCCATGCTTTTTCAGACTCAGGCCAGCTGGCCTTGGTGAATTCCCGAAAGAACATCCCCATTGTCTCAGAATGTGGGTGTACCCCTCGCGGTCCTGAGTTCCTTGCTCGTGCTCCCCCTCCTTCTGCTCCTGATTTGGACCTTGAGATTTCTGTCCGGTGCTCCAATTTGGGTCTCTGTCTCTGTCTCCTTTCATCGCCTATCATGATTTTTTTAATTTATTTTTATTTTTTGTGTGCATATGTAATGTATGTATATAAGTGTTCATGTGTGAGGGTGTGTTTGTGCCATTCATGGTGTGCATAAGGTGGTCAAAGGACAACCTCAAGTATTAGTATCCATTTTTCACCTTGTTTGAGGCAGTTTCATTGTTTGCTACTGTGCTGCATACTCCAGGCTAGCGGGTCCAAGGGCTTCTGGAGAATTCTCTTGTTTGCCTCCCATCTCGCCATAGAAATGCTGAGATTACAGATGCATCATAGACACAATGGTATGTATCTGGCTTTTACCTGGGTTCCCAGAATCTCAACTCAGGTCATCAGGCTTGAACAGTACTAGCTTTTACTCACTAAGCTAAAGACATCCCTTGTCTAAGGGGTTTTGAGTATGGGAAATACTTGGCTAGTATTGTTGTATTCCTTTTTATTCAAGTTTTTAAACTCTACATTTGCAGATAATTTCATTGAAACTTTGAACACTGCTCCAAACACAGAAAAGTGAAATCTTAATTACCTGCTGAGATTCTTAGACCCTTATTGCAGTCAGGTAGTCAGATTTCATTGGTAATGTGTTTGGTTAGCACCTCCATATTTTTAATACATGATCTTATACTTTACCTGGCACGATGATGGGTTCACCTGAAAGAAAAAGTCGTTTCCTCCTGCCATAGAGCAGGTATAAGGTTACTAATGGTGGTTGCTTAGCTAGAACCTTTGGGAGTGTGCTTCTGCTGCTTTGGCCTTCTGAGGAGGCTGCTCTTAGGAGCCCAGGCTCACACACTACACTGTGGGGGTAGCCAAGACACCCTTCCATGTTACCATCTGCTGTTCTTTTCTCCACCTTGGTATTCATCATGTTTGGGTCACAAGATGTTCTTTCTAGATTTGTTATGCATTTTACAATCTCAAGATGAGCATCTCCTTTAGCTCTTCTTGGTAGCTGAGCTTTGCTCGCTCTTGGCTGCTGTGTTTCCAGAAGATAACTTTTTTTTCCTTTCTTGAAACAGGGTTTCTCTGTAGCTTTGGAGCCTGTCCTGGAACTTGCTCTGTAGACCAGGCTGGCCCTGAACTCCAAAGAGATCCTCCTGCCTTTGCCTCTAGAGTGCTGGGATTAAGGTGTGTACCACTACTGCCCAGAGAGCATTGGCTTCTTTATGGTTCTGTATTTCCTTTTTCCTTCCTTGTTTATCTAGAAAGTAGTCAACCTTGTCTGTCCTAATTAACTCATACACTGATACTGCCTTGTTTACATAAATTAACAACCATTCAGTCTACTTAGCCCATAGAGTTATATTGTTAGACTTTTAAAAGATAAAATGGAAAAAAAGAAAGAAACAAACTATGTTTGTATCATTGTGAACTCATGACCTTTTCTGAGGTTCATCTTATTTTATCTGATCAGACAGCTTTCAGTTTTGAATGGAGCATGTTTGGTCAACCCCCCATGTGCTGCTATCTTACAGAACAGGCAGGTGGTTTCAGAACCTGACTCCATCGAATTGCACTTTTAAATTTTCTTTTATGTAGTGCTGGGAATTGAACCTAGGGCCTCACACATGCTAGGTAAACACTGGGTTATATAAGTTTCCTAGAGTTCTTGAGTGAGGACTGTTAAGGACCAGTGCCTAAGTAACTTGGGTATGCTGAATTCATTTTATGATGGTTAGGTGGAGTGTGTGGTGCATGTACTTGAACAGTATGCAATCTACTCCTCCTCCTCTTCTTTGTTTTGTTTTTCAAGACAGGGTTTCTCTGTGTAGCCTTAGCTGTTGTGGAACTTACTCTGTGGACCAGACTGGCCTTAAACTCAGAGATCTGCCTCCCTCTGTCTCTGGAGTGCTGGGATTAAAAGCATGAACCACCATTGCCTGGCTCTATCCTTTTCTTTTTTTTTTTTTTTTAAACATTTTATTTATATATTATGTATACAGTGTTCTGTCTGTCTGTATGCTTGCTGGCCAGAAGAGGGCACCAGATCTCATTACAGATGGCTGTGAGCCACCATGTGGTTGCTGGGAATCGAACTCAGGACCTCTGGAAGAGCAGTCAGTGCTCTTAAACTCTGAGCCATCTCTCCAGCCCTCTATCCTTTTCTTTTAGCTTTTATTTTTTAATTTTTATTTATATTTTTTAAATAACAGTGTCTTACTGGTCTGGGACTTGACAATTAAGCTGGCTAGACAACACACTAGCAATTGCTTTCCCGCTTTCCCAGCACTGAGGTTAAAGGTGGACTACCAGGTTTGGCTTTGTTGTTGTTGTTGTTGTTGTTGTTGTTGTTTTTATTGATTTGGGGCAGAGGGCATGGAGGTACTAGTTATTATGCATGCTAGGCACTTGCCTACTACTGAGCTATATCTCCAGTCCACATTTGCTTGTTTGTTTTAATTCTGTAGATTGAATTTAGGTCCTGTGCTTCAAATCAAGTAGTTTACTGACTGAGCTATATCTTCCCAATCTGTTATAGTCAGGATAGTCACAACTATGAGGATATACTAAGGACAGAGCTGAAGAGAATGCGTTTATGGATGTAGGTAAAGTTTTTGCAATTTTTACTGCAAGTTTAGCCCCGAATACTTAATTTGTTTCTCAGTGTACCTATTTCCCACCCCTACCCCACCTCTTTTTTTTGGGTGCAGAATCTTTCTTTCTTTCTTTCTTTTTTTTTTTTTTTTT
>NC_022014.1:3934347-3935974 GCF_000317375.1 Microtus ochrogaster
TGTAGACCAGGCTGGTCTCGAACTCACAGAGATCCGCCTGCCTCTGCCTCCCGAGTGCTGGTATTAAAGGCGTGCACCACCACCGCCCGGCTCTGGGTGCAGAATCTTGGAATGTAACCCAGGCTGGCCCAGAAGCCATGATTTTTCTGCATGCTAGGATTACAGGTTTGCACCACCACGCCTTGCTTATGCTTCAGTTTTAAACTGTGCTTCCTCTCATCTTTCTGTCTCATTGACAATTGTTCTATCATTTTATTAACAGTTGCCAAGCTTTCCAGGAGCTCTTTAACAGTAACACTAGCCATAATCATGAGTATTCTTGCTTTATCATGAATCTTGCCAGCATTGGGTGTCTCTGTATAAAGTGAACATACTCCAGAATTGCAGATGCACACTATTATTTCAGAGGATGTGAGCAAGGGAGAAGGAGGGAAAGTGGCTGCAGTGGATACCCAGAGTCAGACAGATGTGCTGCCCTGCCTTTAGCAGTATCATAATAAAGTGCTTGTGTTTGGGCTTATCTACTTAGGACAAGAGTGCCTCTTGACTCTCACCTCTTTCCTCTGTGTTTGCAGTATGATGCTGTTCCTATTCAGTCCAGTGTGGTGCTATGTTCCTGCCCATCCCCATCAATGGTGAGGTCCCAGACTGAATCCAGTTCGGCCCCTGGCATGCCTAGTGGTGTTACCAGGCAAGGACCCACCATGGATGGCACCACAGCCGAAGCCCGACCAAATACCAACCCCTTGCAGCAGCACCCTGCCCAGCTGCCACCACAGCCTCGCAAGAAGCGGCCTGAAGACTTCAAGTTTGGGAAAATCCTTGGCGAGGGCTCTTTTTCGACAGTGAGTATGTGGCTCTGCTGCTGCTGCTTATTGAGTGGAGGATTATCCTGAGATCACTGAGTGCTGAGAACACTTGAGCAGGCACCTGAGCAGGCACAGAGATCCCCAGGAGATGGTTTCATGCCCTTGTGGGTTGCATTCTGTGAATGTCACTAGAGTCTTGGAGGGAGCGGACTCCCTAAGTGGACTACCTGAAGAAAGCTTGCTTAAACTGGTTTCCTTCCTTCCTTCCTTCCTTCCTTCCTTCCTTCCTTCCTTCCTTCCTCCCTCCCTCCCTCCCTCCCTCCCTCCCTCCTTTTTTTTTCTGTTTTGGTCCATACCTTTTCTCCATATACTCAGGAGACTGAGGCAAAGGAGTTTAAATATTTAAATATTGAATGAATGCCTGACTCAAAAACAAACAAAAGCAGCTGTTGATTCATGTTACTTTAAAACTACAGTTAATGCAGTATGTTCTGTGTCTTCAGGTCTTACTGGAGGGGCCTTAGGAAGTCTTTAGTTTCTTAGGTTGAAATTTAGTATCTTTTTGGAGACTTTTAGTAACATTCAGTGACCTTTTTTATGTCTGGGTGTTTTTTTTGTTTGTTTGTTTTTGTTTGCTTTAGAACCTAAACTATGACACTAAGTATTTGCTGGAGAGTTATCCTACAGATTTCTTTTCTTTTCTTTTTTTTTTAAAAATATTTATTTATGGGCTGGAGAGATGGCTCAGAGGTTAAGAGCATTGCCTGCTCTTCCAAAGGTCCTGAGTTCAATTCCCAGCAACCACATGGTGGCTCACA
>NC_022014.1:3936144-3938511 GCF_000317375.1 Microtus ochrogaster
CTATTTGCATATATGTCTGTAGGCCAGAAGAGAACACCAGACCTCATTACAGATGGTTGTGAGCCACCATGTGGTTGCTGGGAATCGAACTCTGGTCCTTTGGAAGAGCACGCAATGCTCTTAACCACTGAGCCATCTCTCCAGCCCCAGATTTTTTTCTAACTCCAGGCCAAGTGGGTATTTCTGCAGAGTGGCCAAGGGGTCACTCTCAATTCCAAACAACTGCCAATGAAATAGATTTCTGTGTTCCATTTCCAGTCTGAAATAGGCACTCCAGGGTAGTTCCAGAGGGACTTTTAGAAAGTTCCTAAACAACCAGTTGTCTTATACCTGACCTTGTGAAGAATCCATCTGTGCAATTTGTTTCCTCTTCTTCTCTTTATTTATTTTTTGGAGACAGAGTCTCACTTTCTTGCCCTAACTAGCCCAGAACCTCATGTGTAGTTCAAGCTGGCCTTGAACTTACAGAGATTTGCCTCCGCTACCTCCTGAATGCACACATTAAAGATGAGTGTCGCCAAGACTAGCTGAATTTTTTTCTTAGCTTTATATATATATATATATATATATATATATATATATATATATATATATATGTGAAAGATTCTAAAATACAAAGAATATAAAATATAGCTTATTTATACTCATCTCATTTTAAATTAACTGAAATTTACTTTCACTGTAAGTAACAGCTCTGGTGGTAAGTTTGTTTGTAGGATTGTGGCCTTATGAAAAAAGCCTTCAATCATGAAGATTGTTCTCTGTGCCTTTGGAACGCACCACGCCTTACAGGAAGAGGAAACTGTTTTGAGATCCCTGGGTGCTGCACTCAGCTACAGATGATATTCTAGTGAAGTTCTTCCTTTTTTCAATTTACTCCTTTATATCTTTTTTTTTTTTTTCACCATCCTTCCTGTCACAGTCATCCTTCTTATTCAGTGCCATTTTGAACTTATGCCATGAGGTACCTGGGAAAGCACTGCCAGCAGGAGGCTCCTTCCTGGCTCTTGAAATCTATAGTCCTGGATCTCGAATGAGGTGTTACACTGATTCATCTCTCTATTCCTGAAATAGCGAGCACTTAAATTAGATTTCCAGGGGAGGAATAAAGGGCATACGGTTAGCCAGATTGAGCAGGATATTCACTTGGCAGAGCTTCAAGCTGGTGCTAGAGAGCAGACCTGCTCCAAAGTACACTATCACATCCAAGATAGTAATGACATCACTCCTGGTGACAGGGAGCAACATGTCCCTTGCAGTTCTTTAGAAGACTCTCTGTTTTGCGGGAAACCTGCTTATGAAATGCTAAGTTTAGAAACCAGCTCACAAACTGGGCATGATGGCACATGCCTTTAATCACAGCACTCAGCAGGATAAAACAGGTGAATCTCTAGGAGGTCAAGGCCAATCTGGACTACATAGTGAGCTCCAGGCTAGCCGAGGCTACATAATGAACCCTGTCCCCTCAAAACAAACAAATAATCCCCTCCTGAGAGTGGATTCCAGTAAACCAAAGTACTTTCCAACAACTCCTCCTTTCCTTTTCATACATAGGAAGTTAATCATGCATGTTCATGAAGGAATGTGAATATATATATTCTCCATTCCTAAGGGGGAAATACACTACTCCAGCCTGCTCCCCGACCCTAGTGGCTGTGGGTCATGTATATACAGCATATTTTTTCAGAAAGTTCTTTGAGATCTTTCTACTTAAATACTTTGAATCCTGCCTTGTTCCTGATGGCTGTGGGCATCCCACAGTACTGTTTCGGGACTGTGTCTACAGAGTTCTGTCACAGGTGACCCTTTGCTATGGTTATTTTCCACCAGGCTCAGTGATTTCTTGAGGCATGTTTCATTTGCTCTTTGATTCTTGGTCTGTCATTGCAGGTGTCTAATAACCACAACAATTTGCGTTTATCAGCCATGTTGGGGCAAAAGCATCTTTGGCAAAGCTGCCCCTCCGCAGGCTCTGGCTAAACCTTGGGCCTTTCAGCTCCTTTTGGTCTGATGCTTCTGGTGTGCCCAGAGTTTGCTGGTCTTCTGTCCCTGAAGCAGAGTCTGACAGGCAGAGGTGTGCTCTGTTTGGAAAGCATTCTGTAAAGAGGGTTTGTTCTGTGCTATTTTAGTTCTTGGTACACAGTAGAACCATAGCTATGTTCATGCTATTAAATAAAATATATGACAGCAATTATTTGGAGAAGCCTAAGTCAAAGGCAGCTTTTTACCAGGACCTATATTGGAAAGTCATATTCTCTCTAACTCTGTCTGCCTGTCGTTTGTTTGTTTGTTTGTTTGTTCTCCTCAAGACAGGATTTCTTTGTGTAACAGCTCTGGCTGTCCTGGAATTGTTTTTTTTAAAGATTT
>NC_022014.1:3939151-3954454 GCF_000317375.1 Microtus ochrogaster
TCAGCCTCCATGCCTGCAGGCCAGAAGAGGGCACCAGATCTCATTACAGATGGTTGTGAGCCACCATGTGGTTGCTGGGAATTGAACTCAGGACCTCCAGAAGAGCAGTCAGTGCTCTTAACCTATGAGCCATCTCTCCAGCCCTGAAATTATTTTTCTAAAGAAATTTTCAGTGCCCACTTGTGGTATTTGGACTTGTCAATCAATAAAATTCTTTTTGTTTGTGAAGGGGGTGTTGAAACAGGGTCTTACTGTGTAACAGGGTGGCCTGGAGCTTGGAATCCTCTTACTTCTGGCTTCTGACTGAGTGTTAAGATTATAGGTGTGCACTGTTGGTTCTTAAATTTATACTTTGACTATATCATGAGAACTTCTGGCAGCTAACTGATTATGAACATTTCATTTTTTTTTTGTTTTTTGTTTTTTGTCTTTCGAGACAGGGTTTTGCTGTGGCTTTGGAGCCTGTCCTAGAACTAGCTCTGTAGACCAGGCTGGTCTCGAACTCACAGAGATCCGTCTGCCTCTGCTTCCCAAGTGCTGGGATTAAAGGCGTGTGCCACCATCACCCGGCTGATTATGAACATTTCAAAATGATGGCACAATTACTGTTTGCCACTTAATGTTTGCTGTCATGTTACTATTTTCTTTTAGAATATTAACACAGACAGTGGCTTTCTGATGTGTTTGTTAGTGCAGGATCCAATGTAACCTCAAGTTGTATGTATGGACTAGACAGCCTGTGTAGGGTGACATTGACTTACCTGACTCATTCATTATTACACTGTGTTTTCCCCCCCAAACCAGGTTGTTCTTGCCCGAGAACTGGCCACTTCCAGAGAATATGCTAGTAAGTACTAACTCCAGTAAGCTGTGTGTCTGGGATTCAGGGGCAGTGTGACTTTTGTACATATGGCAGCCTGGGTAGTGGTAGGGCCTGTGCTGATTTCAGTCCTATGACGAAGGTTAGTCTTCTAGACCATGAAAGCTTGAGTGGGTGGTTTTGGGAAAACTACAGTTTATGTCAGTTATCTTTATAAATTTACTATTTTTCACATTTTCTAATGTTAGTAAACTTACTTCTTTCTTAAGTTAAAATTCTGGAGAAACGTCATATTATAAAAGAGAACAAAGTCCCGTACGTAACTAGAGAGAGAGATGTGATGTCACGCCTGGATCACCCATTCTTTGTGAAACTTTACTTTACATTTCAGGACGACGAAAAGTTGTGTATCCTTTGCACAGTCAGTGATGTCTGAAAACCACCTGGTGTTTTAGATTAGTGACTATGTTGTTTGTTCCTTGAAAGGAAAGGGCACAGCATGGATCCCTGTGGAGACTAATATCCTTGGAGACAACAGATTGTACCAGCACACGGCTGAGGCTCTTACTAGTGTGCCATCTCTGAAGGGGAAACCTTCCCACAGTGTTGGTGTTTATCGATAAATATTGTACCTAATGGGTTGCTGTTTTAGCCATAGTTGCTGAACATTGATGCAGAAATGTCCCCTCATCCCTTCAGCCAGTGTTCTGGAGTGTCTGATAGGTATTATTGACTCCTGCTTTTGAAAAGTGAGGGCCTGAGAGGAAAAATAATTTTGGGTCTTCTCAGGCTTCTAGAGTTGGCACCAACTTCTCCATACCCTCTTCCATTTTGAGTTTGGTCAGAGGGACAACTTGACTGGGCCTTTGAGAAATTCAAGAACCCAGAGTGCTGTATAGCTCTGTCTCCTGGGCTTGCTCAGCCCCTCCCATTCCTAGGGCTGTTTGAACTGCCTCTCCAGCAGTTCTCCTTGTGTGTATGTTCAGTATTGTTTGTCCACATTCCTCTTCTTCTTTTCTTTTTAAATTTATTTATTTATTTATTATGTATACAATGTTCTGTCTGTGTGTTTGCCTGCAGGCTAGAAGAGGGCATCAGATCTCATTTCAGATGGTTGTGAGCCACCATGTGGTTGCTGGGAATTGAACTCAGGACCTCTGGAAGAGCAAGCAATGCTCTTAACCACTGAGCCATCTTTCCAGTCCCTCCTCCTCTTCTTCTTCCTACTTTTTATTTACGTACTCATTTTTTTTAAAAATTTTATTTATTTATATATCTATTTATTTATTTTGAGACAAGATTTCTCTGCATGGTACACGGTTAGCTTTGTAGTAAGAATACAGTGGGTGGTGGCCATTGTGTGAAGCGGGATCACATCTCAAGCCAGGAGGCAGAGTAAGTAGGTGTGATTGGACTTGCTTCTTTTTTGGAGAATTTCCAATTACCAGTGAGTTTCAGGAGCCCAGTGCCCCAAAGAGATGCTGTAAACCCTGCTTCTTAAAGATTCCCCCACCTCACAGTCCTACCACCTGGAGACCAAGCATCTAGTCACATGCACCCTTGAGGAGACACTGGATAGCCAAGATAGACTGACCCATGCTTGACTTCATCTATCAGTGTTACAGTGGTAGGATCAGAGCTTAGAAGCCAGACCAGAATGTCCTTGCTTGGTCTTGGTGATTTCTAAATGATACTGGCCATCAGTCCAGGTGGAAAGAACTCTAGGTCTTTGTCTAATGGCACATACTGTTCTTGGTCTAAGACCTAGAAGGTCGTAATGACCTACCTCCCATGAGAATGAGATCCAGTGGCTTCTCCCTTATTGGTAATCCTCACTATACATTGTATTGAGAAAGAAAAATGAAACTTTTTGCATGAAGAAATGCCTAGATACGACACTGTCCTTCATTTAGTCATAATTTCAAGTGAAGGAGAGGAACTAGTCCTTGTCTATTCACTTTTCGTTACCCTCGAGAGACTCAGGATGAACCCACACCCCTTCAGGACAAGTGAGATGAAGCAGAACTTGGGGACACTTCTGCTATAGACTGGAAACAGACAGATAGATCACTCAGGAACTACTCAGGGTTCTTCATTAGATTTTACTATAGCAGCCTGGGAAAGTGAGTCCAGAGGCTTGGTCAAGAGTAAGGTTTCCGTATCTTGGTGTAGTCCTGGCTTGATCAGAGCCAGTGGGGGAACCTTCCTCTTCACACACAGAAGAAGACCAAAGAGTTCTTAGACATAGTTCTTTCTACCCCCATCATCTTTAAACTTCCACCAGACTAGGCTGCCTGCTTGTCTTCATTATGTCTCATTTGCAGCATGGAGTCAGGACCATACGACTGCGTTCTAGTCCTGTCCATTATTTGCTTTGTGAACTTGAGTCAGTTGCTTAATCTCTCGGCCAGGTTCCTCCTCTGCAAATTGCATACATTGGGCTATTGAGCTTCCTGATTAGGCATTTGGTTGTACCTGCCCTCCCAGGGGCTCACCCAGTCTGTGGCAGTTTTTGCTGCCCTGGAGCACTGACTATGGCCAAGGGGGTGGAGGATGCCCACTAAATTGTTGAAGTCTAAAAGAACATTCTGGAATGGGGAAGGATGTGATTGCAGAGAACCAGCAGCTTGAGAGATAATCCCAGGCACCTGTTATGTTTAAGACAACTTGCATCTGCTTCCCTCCTGAGCAAAGACCTATAGGTGTCCCTCTCACAGGAACCAGGAACCAGTGAAGGATCAGCTAAAGAGTAAAACCATGAAGCCAGAAAGAGAAGTTACTTCCTGTTCCCCTTACCATATGGCTGTGGACTTATACCTGGGCTCCTAATTGGCGAGGCCCTTCTGCCAGCTTATGTCAGGCTAGAATTGGTGGCTCCATGGCATGTTTTAGGGTTTTATCTACTGATGTGATAAAACAAACAACTTGGGAAGTAGTGGTAGTGGCATTTCCCTGTATTTTAATAAATAAAACTTGCCTGAGGATCAGAAAAGTAAAAGCCACATTGGCCAGGTAGCAATGACACACACCTTTAATCCCAGCAGCCACACTAACTGCCATAGAAACCAGGCGGTAGTGGTGCACACCTTTAATCTCAAAATAGGGAGGATTATAGAAGAGGAGGAGACAACTCTCAAGTACAGTCTCATTCTGAGATTCTTGGAGGCAGGATCACCTGAGGTTGAGGTAAGAGCCAGTGGCTAGCTGTTTTGCTTTTTGGGTCTTAAGGTTGAAGCCCAATTTCTCCCTCTCTGAGCTTTTATTAATCGTGCTTCATTTGGGAAGAAAAGGGTTTATTTCAGCTTAGAGTTCCACATCATCGTCTGTCACTAAGGATGTCAGAGCAGTAAATTAGGGCAGGGATCTCAAGACAGGAGCTGTTGCAGAGGCCACAGAGGAGTGCTGCTTACTAGTTTGCTCCCATGACTTTTTCAGTCTGCTTTATTGTTACAACTCAGGATTACCTTCCCAGGAATGGTACCACCCACAGTGGGCTAGGCCTCTCCACACCAATTGCTAGTTAAGAAAATGTACTACAGTCTTACCTACTGGCAAATCTTAGGAAGGCAGTTTTTTAATTGAAAATTTCTTTCCAGATGACTCTGACAGAGACCTGCCCAGCTGCATCCTATCTACTCCCTCAAAAAGGAGATTGATGCCATGTTTTAGCTAGTTTTATGTCAACTTGACACAAAGCATAGGTAGTCAGAGATGGGCCTGGCTGGGAGCATCTCTACCAGCTTTGGTTGTAGTCCTGTCTCTTCTTGGTTTGTTTTCTTCTCCAGAGCCTCAGGCTCCCTCCTTCGTGGTTGACAGGAATGCCTTGACAGACAAAAGCCAGAACGGAGAAAGAAGTTCACCTTGGCTTCTTTTATGAACTTCAAACTTGGATTCAGACTGCTGCTTAGTTTAGTCAGCATTTGGGCCCTTGTGTCCCAGGCTGCCAGGGAGGTGTGGTATCTGGAGTTTCCAGTAAGAAGCACAAATGTTTGGTGCTTTGGAGGAAAACAGTCATTTGGAACTGTTTCTTGTCAGCGTTCTGTCCCCTTTGAAGAAAAATCATAAGTAGAACATGGGGGCGGGAGGTGTGTGGGAAGGAGAGGCTGACTATTTCTCATCTCTCCAGCAGGTATTTCTCAAATAGATCAAATGAATCGGAAAATTAAAATTGATATAAAGCATGTCACTTTTATGCACAGGATTGTTAGCATAGCCAGTGGAAGCAGCAAGGTCAGGCAAGGGCCATGTTGTAGCCACTCGGTTCTGTTAGGATGCTGTTTTCGGATATGTGTTCTCCTGCACTTTAAAGCTGTCCACAAGTTGTTAATGCTTTGGCCATGGTCAGTTGGTCCAACAGCTGTCTAGAGGCTTCCTTTCCTGGGCCACAGAGGCCT
Organism: Microtus ochrogaster; assembly: GCF_000317375.1. Classification (NCBI taxonomy): domain Eukaryota; kingdom Metazoa; phylum Chordata; class Mammalia; order Rodentia; family Cricetidae; genus Microtus; species Microtus ochrogaster. The sequence continues at coordinate 3,944,366 of NC_022014.1, forward strand.
TTGAGGACCATGTGTCTAGAAGGGCACCTGGACTGAGAGGTGCTGTCCATGTTTTTTCAGGGACTGTCATTGTCCTCTTAGAAATTCTGTGCTGACACCTGGTCTTGGAGCATAGGTACCTTCAATTTGCACTTGATGAAAAGAAAGTTCTTATGGGGTTTTTAAGGTTAATTTTTAGAAAACAACAACAACATATTTTTCCATTCTTCCTTAACTGCCAATGTTCAGATTTTGGCCTTAGTTATGCCAAAAATGGAGAATTACTTAAATACATCCGCAAAATCGGTTCATTTGATGAAACCTGTACCCGCTTTTACACGGCTGAGATTGTGTCTGCTTTAGAGTACTTGCACGGAAAGGGCATCATTCACAGGTAATGGACACTGCTCCAGATGGTGTGTACAGGATAGTCCCTGTAATGAGTGATAAGGGACAGTGACTCTGAGGCGCACAGATAACCCACACCAGCTCTCTGGGGTCAGCGTTGGCTGGCTTTATAAAAGTTATGATGTAGGTATTTCCAGGTGATGGCTCACTTGAGAAAGCTGAAAACAGGCTGGAAATGAAAGGAATCTGCAGTTCGAAGTCTCATGTCTAAGTCATCATTTCAACTTGGGTGAGGTGTCTTCCTGTGACACTAGCAGATCAGTTATCTAGCGCTTTTTATTTTGTCAGATATATAGCTTTTGTATCTATTTAATTCTGGTCACATTTTTCATTTCTTCATTTTGATAAAGGCAAATTAGAACTGTGATTTATGAACTAAAATAAAAGTTAAATAAAATGTTACTAAAAATGGCAGATGAAGCAGAGAGGGTGGCCATGGAAGCGGAGGTGTTAAGATGTTTGTAACAACTCACCTGCTTGAAGATAAAAGTAATACAGTTATAAAATGATTTGGGAATGCCTATATTCTATGCTGTTGATTCTTGTTTGATATGAACTTTGGGATTGTATTCTTGGTTTTTAGTCTGTAAAGGAAAAGAGTCATCCCTTTATTGAGTTTCCATCAAAATGTACAGTGTATTGATAATGCTGCTATTTTAAACATTTCATCTTAAAGGTAAAATTCTACTTTTACAGAGACCTTAAACCAGAAAACATTTTGTTGAATGAAGACATGCACATCCAGATCACAGATTTTGGAACAGCAAAAGTGTTATCCCCAGAGAGCAAACAAGGTATGTTTGCTTGATTTTTCAGTAGAGCCTTGTTTTAGGCTTGATGCTGAGAGCAACTTTGAGCAACATGTTACACTGTATGATTCCTTTTGACGCTTCATAGTGTGTGAAATCTAGTAGTAGATAAGGACCAAAGATAGCTCGGCTAGTTCTTGCTCCGTAGAACATATGTCAAGTAACTTGTGAACTAAGGGTAGAGTTGGTGGCAGCTATATGTACTACAGGTGATACTTTGAGAGCACATCCTTGGACTCCATTGTCTTCTTCTCACCCATCCTTCAGTCTTCCCATCTGATGTATATAGCTGCCTATGACGGCCCATGCATCCTCAGGAAGATTCTAGGAAAATTATATGAGCAAGGGTTAATTTTGCCTATTTATTTCAAGTTCTGTTCAGTGTTAGCACATAGCCTTGGATCATACTGTGACACCTTTACTGTTGGGGGTCGGGGTGGGAGCTGCTGAGACTCCATTTGGGCCAGAAAAGTGGGATGGCTTCTGTCACTAACATCCTCATTGGATAGAAATTGTCCACTCTAGAGATATAAAAAATAACAATTAGACTCCTAAGGACTCTGCCACACCATTGAATTGAGACAATAACCCAGAAATCCAAGGTGAGATGTGGTGATATCATCTAACCAAGGCAGAACATGTTCAGAAGACAAGATGGGGCAATGGGAAGAGGAGGAACATGTGTGAGGTGATGTGCACTCGGGAAATAGCACATCCGTCATATGTTCTGTGAGGACAATGATGCTGTCTGGAGGAAGGAAAGCTGCCTGGTAGGTTAATAATGACCTTCCAAAGGGTCCTTGTTTTCAAGATGCATGTGACTCTTTTTGAGCTGTGTGACCTTTTTGCCTATGCTTGGGGTCTCAGTGAGAGACAGACCATTAAGGAAGGCACTGTGGGATATGGTTGGCCACAGGCTTGGAGCACAGTTGTTTTAGTGGAAGGAAAAGTCTGATAGGCACTTTGCAGTGTGTAGTTTTATGGCTATGGCTACCTTTTGGAAAAGACCATGCAAGAGCACAGTGTAGTAGGCTTATGGCCCATTTCTACAAACAGCAAGCCAATACATGGGAACCAGGGAGGATTACAGCTGGGACTGAAATAGAGTCTAGGCAATGAAACAAGTTTTGTTTCACATGGTGCTGTAGGAGATGGCTAGCTGGAACCTTGCATTTCCTTCTGTATGCTGTTCCCACACGTGTTCATTGTCAGACTTTATATGTCCTTTGCCTCTGTACAGTCCTTCTGTACTGGTGACATACCTGTACTACTTTCTGGGGATAGCAAGCCTTGCCTTTGAGGAAAGAGGCTTCCTTAGGTGGTATAGTATTGTGCCCTTGCTGCCCCTTCTGTCATTGCTAAACCTGATACCTGACTGACAAATTCCAAGTCAGTAGTAGTTATCCTTCTGTCCAACAATGCTGATTTTATAGACTTGGTATAACCTTATATTATAGCATTGAACATTGTCCATTTTAAAGTTACACCAGATAGCCACTGTAATGGTTTGTTCTGTCCCTTTAAGAGCCAAGCCCCGCCCACCCACCCCCTCTGCTGAGGCAGGCTGATCTTCTTGCTTGCAGCCTGAGCCTCTTCCTTTTCCATCTCCCTCTTGAAGAGGCAGCTTCTGCTTCTCCTCACTTTTCCCCTTTCCCCTTTCCCCCTTCTCTGTCTGTCTCTCTGTCTCTCTCTGTCTCTCTCTCTCTGCTCTTCTCCTTCTCCCCCTTCCATTCCATAACCCACTAAATATCCAACCTCAGTCTGCATGACGTGCCTATCCATGTCTCTGTCTCCCTGGACCAGCACTTGGTGGGCAAAGACAGGCGGATCTCTGAGTTCAAGGCCAGCCTGGTCTACAAGAGCTAGTTCCTGGACAGGCACCAAAGCTACAGAGAAACCCTGTCTCGAAAAACAAACAAACAAACAAAAAACAAAACAAAAAAGTATAAAAATGTAGCCCTGCTGTATCTGCCACATGGGAGCTGAGTTCTTATGTTCCTCAGGAGCCTGAAGTGAATGGATGTGGACGCTAATGTGGCTTCAAAGCATCTGGTGTCTACTCTGTGGCTTGCAGATGAGTGTCTCATGGACTAGGACTATAAGCAGTGGAGTGTAGACAGTCTTTTTGCTCTAGTTATCTTGAATGCCCAAGCTACTGGTGACTAAAAAGAGGATGGTCTCTGATCTGCAGCTGTTTATTTGTGCCCGCCGTGTGTTCAGTGGGTATCTAGATGCCACAGGCCCAACAGTGAGTACTACAGACAGGACCTCTATCCTTACATTGCTTTGCTCTAGTGGCAAGATGATGGATGAATGTGATGAGTACCTCCTACAGCTGGTTGTTAGTAGGAGGTGTCAGGTGGATAGAATATAGCGGGTATCCTTAGTAAGGTCCTTTGGTTGCTCAGTTTAGTCCAGGTGACCAGCTGAGCTGACAGCCACCTCCCATCTTCTATAGTTAGATATTGACACTCTGAAGAATACACAGGAGAGCCAGTGTGGTTGGGGGCCAAGGATTGTATTTTCAAGTATGACCTTTTCTTTTTTTCCTCCCATACTTAGCCAGGGCCAACTCATTTGTAGGAACAGCACAGTATGTTTCTCCAGAGCTGCTCACAGAGAAGTCGGCGTGTAAGAGGTAACTTGTTTTCAATATAACTTAGCCCTTCCCTTTTCTCTGTGATATCTACTAGGTTTAGTCATGAGGAATTACTATGTGAAAAAGAGACTTTAGTAGGTCTTAAATAGCTAAGTATGAGCCTGGTACTGTGATACATCCCTTATAATCCCAAAGGATGAATTAGGAGAATCATGATTAGTCAGCGATATATGGTAAAACTTTGTCTCAAAGCAAACAAAAATGGTTGGGCATGGTGGTGCATGCCTTTAATCCTAATGCTCAGGGTCAGAGGCAGGTAGATCTCTGAGTTCAAAGCCGTCTTAGTCTATATAACAAGTTCCCAGAACAGCTAGGGCTATAGAGTGACACTCAAAGAAGTTAGTCTTCTGCTTTTTTAAAACATGTATTTGCCATTTGCTATGTATGCATTCTGTTTTTATAATTGATGATTTCTTGCTGGTTGTTGATTTTGGTAAACTGCTTTGTATCTGGTTTAGCCCCAGCTGCCTGGCCTTTTGTGAGTTCTGAACATAGGCATTCTACTCTAACAGGTTGCAAGGGGTCACCTGTGTAAATGAATGCGTGAATCTGGTTAGGTAGCACTGACAGCTTTGGAAAATCTAGAGGTGTGCCCAAAGGGACAAACAGTTGCATCAGAATTTGAGTTCTTAACTTGGGCCAGACGTTGTACTGGGTCAGATCTTCTTTTTTTAATCTATTTATTATTTATGTAGACAGTATTCTTGGTATTCTGTCTGCATGTATGCCTGCAGGCCAGAAGAAGGCACCAGATCTCATTACAGCTGGTTGTGAGCCACCATGTGGTTGCTGGGAACTGAACTCAGGACCTTCAGAAGGGCAGGCAGTGCTCTTAACCACCAAGCCATCTCTCCAGCCCCTCTTTGTTGTTGTTGTTTTTTTTTTAGTGTGTATTAATATTTGCCTCTATGTATGTATGTTTATCATATATGTATCCAGTGCTTGCAAAAGACCAGAGAAGACTGAAATTATAATTGAGCTGCCATTGCAGGTACTGAGAACTGAACCTGGGTATTCTGCAAGAGTAGCAAGTACTCTTAACCACTGAGCTGTCTCTCCAGCCCTTAACTTTTTAACTGTCGCAGCTTGGGGTAGGGTGTGTTGGCTTATAATGGATGAAGGCCAGGGATATCATTTAGCATACTTTAATGTGAAGATGATCTGGCCAATGTCAGCAGTGCTAAGTGATGGGTGCTATTTTCCAGTTTCTCAGTATATATTGTTGCTGAAGAAGAAGGCTTTTCTTACTTTATTGAACAATAAATGACAATGTTCTATGGGTGGTGCTGATTTGCCTATATATACCCTGGGGATGGTATAGGCCCTTGACCTCAGGTTTACCCGCTCATCACTCTGATAAAACAGACAGAGCTGGAACTCTGGAGTTCCTGCTTCAGGATTTCAAGACTTGCCTCATCTGCGACTTTAGAAAGCCTTGATATGCTGCTTCCAGAGCCAAATGCAAATGACAGAATGCTAAGATAGTTCACAGAGGAGAAACTACCCAAGCTCTACTGCTTTAGTTGCCACATTCTAGAGGAGACCTGAGAGGCCCAGGTGGATTGTTCTTACCCTGGCCCTTCTTCTGCTTCTTTGTAGCTACTTTGCTACTTGTTTTTTTTTTTTTTTTTCCTCTCCCCCTATTTTACCTAGAGAAAGCACTAAAGAAAACCAGGTATAGAAAATAGTAAGCTAGGTGTTAGAGTGAGACAAGGACATGTGTAGAAGTTTTTAACTTGTAATAGTTATCTTCAGGGGAGCTGAACCATTTGGTAATTGTTCCTGCCAAGAATAATACCATAGAAGATGCCCAGAAAAGCAAATTCAAACTTCCTACATTCCTGGTCTTAGGGGATAGAAGTACATTGGAAGCTGAAGGTAGGGTGGTATAGACAGAGACAGTAAAATGATCCTTATTTGTCATTTAAATTACACCAATGCCATTTTTTCTTTGTATTTTCCCTACCTTAAAGTTCAGACCTTTGGGCTCTTGGATGTATAATCTATCAGCTTGTGGCAGGACTTCCACCGTTCAGAGCCGGGTAAGAGGGATTCTGTACATCTCAGACTTCTGAGCCTATCACAGCATACCCCACTGCCAACAACTACTGGGAGATCTGGACGAAGGTTGTACCCAGTGGGGACAAACTTCCACCATAACTTATAAATACGTGGTGCTTGGGGGTTTTAGTAAGAGCTGTCCTGGGAGGTGAGGGTGATGTTGGGTTGTTCTGTAAAAGTACACCTAGTACTAGAGATTTGACTCTTGCTCAAACAGCAACATTTTTTTTTAATTCACAGAAATGAATATCTTATATTTCAGAAGATTATTAAGCTGGAATATGATTTCCCAGAGAAATTCTTTCCTAAGGCAAGAGATCTTGTGGAAAAACTCTTGGTAAGTATTTTGAATCTTCTGTGGTGAGGAATCATCATTGCTACCTCCTGACTTTTGTTGTATTCATGGGTATCCTTTTGAAAAATGTGCTTAAGGTAGACAGTGCTATAGATAGTTAAATATTTTTATTTCATCTCATTATAATCTCTTTCACTTTCCCAGTACCTAATTCTTGACTTTAATAAGAGAGGAAGTTACTATATTGTTTTGCATGTGTTCATTAACATCACATTTTAAGTGATTGTCACTGAGTGACTGGGATTATCCCAGTGGCAGATGGCTGTTAATCCTGCTTCATTGACATCTGCCCTTGTTAACTTTAGAGTGTAAGCTACATGAAGGCTTTAAAGATCAACCTGGGTAACAAGACAGAGAGAAACAGGTTTACCCAAGAAAGAAGTGCCGTTCTATGTTTAGAAACAGGATCTCTGCCCTGGAGCTTTTCATCCTGACCTCCTTCCTTCCTAATTCTTTGGGAATCAGGATAGGCCCCAGGTTGCCTCTTCCCAGCCATCCTTCTGGGTGCTTTTCCTTCATTGCCCTCAGTAGGGAGTGGGCTTGAGTTAACCTTGCAGGCATAGGAGTGACTGTGTCACAGCCTTTGAGAGATATGATGTTCCACCCAGTGAGAGCCGGATTGTTCATTCTTTGTTCTTAGAGACACTCAGTTAATTTTTTTCTTTGTATTAGAATACATTTATTTATCTCTGAGGCAGAGTATTTCTGTGTAGCCCAAGTTGTCTTAAAATGCTTGATAGCCTTCTTGCTTAGTCTGAGTGCCAGGATTATAGTTATACACTACCATGCCTCGCTTTTTTTAGTTAGCATTTTTTGTTTTTGTTCTTTTTTTTATTTTTTGAAAGACCCCACCCACCCCATACTTGCTTTGTAGACCAGGCTGACCTTAACTCACAGAGATCTGCCTGTCTCTGCCTCTTAAGTGCTGGGATTAAAGGTGTGGACTACCATACCCACCTGACAGCATTTTTGTTTTCAATAGTGAACATTTCTTTCTCTGTCTCTGTCTCTGTCTCTGTCTCTGTCTCTCTCTCTCTCTCTCTCTCTTTTGTTTTTCGAGACAGGGTTTCTCAGTAGCTATGGAGCCAGTCCTGGAACTCACTCTGTAGATGAGGCTGGTCTCGAACTCACAGAGATCTGCCTGCTGCTGCCTTTCAAGTCTGTCTCTCTTTTTAAACAATATTTTTATCCTTTGAGAATTTCAGACATTGTGTTTTCAACATATACACTCCCCAGTTCCTTCGATTATCACCCTCCCATACCTTCCCAGCTTTGGAATTTCTTCTTCAAATCCAGTTTGTGCTACCCAACTAGTCTTAGGAGTAGAGCCTGCCCCAGTGTGTGGTCAGCTTACCAGAGCTCACATCATCTTATAACATTTTTAGCTGCAGGCTTTAAAAACATACTTGCTGCCGCCCTCTATTTTGAGGTTGAGACTTATTTTACCTGTGGGAAGAAAAGGGCAGAGCCTTGGGTTGAGGTAAACGTCCTGGTCAATCTTGGCTTTTTCCACAATGGCATGGGCAGGCCTGGGTATGGACCACAGTGTCCCTACTCTTTCCAGAAGGTCTCAGAACCTGAAAACACTTGCACAAAATAAATAAACAAATAATTACATTTCAAACCTGACAGTGACATGTTTTGGTTATCATTTAAGGTTTTAGATGCCACAAAGCGTTTAGGCTGTGAAGAGATGGAAGGGTACGAGCCTCTCAAAGCTCATCCATTCTTTGAGTCCATCACATGGGAGAATCTGCACCAGCAGACACCTCCAAAACTTACAGCTTACTTGCCAGCCATGTCAGAAGATGATGAAGACTGCTATGGCAACGTAAGCTGGCACCCATGGGGAGTACAGGCAAAGAGAATTCTGCTTGCCATGCTGTGTGGATATGATTCCTTGGGACTATAATTTGTGTGACTACTGGTTAAGATGTGTGAGTGAATACTGTGGACCTGGTGGTGGTGGAATGCTTTGCTCTGATGAGTAAAAGACCAACACACCTTGTGTGCGCTGATTCCTGTTCTTATTTCCTCAGCTGGTGAACTTTTACCTATTTGGGGATGGGGATGGGAGGAGGCAGGATGTGGTTTGGACTTGTGGATGAGAGACCAGTGCCTTGCCCTAATCTCTCACCTCTTGACACTGGGTTTCCTGGAAGCTCATCATTGACAACTTTTGGCTCAGATCCTTTTTGATATATATATATTTTATATATGTATATATATCATTAATATATATATGTGTATGTATATACATATATATAGATATATTAATGTTCTGGACTACTTCTTATTTTTTCAAGAGAACCCAGAATGCTACTGATTTGAATTTCCAGGGATGTGGTGTGGGTGGGTAGACTCCAGTCCCAGCAGCCTGATGCTCAGCAATAGGTACCTGCTCTGTTTCAGGGGTACCACCGCCTTGGGTTTATGCCGTTACTGGCTTCAAAGCAGCTTGCCTCCAAATAATTGACTACAGACACAATTTTTAAAAACTTTCTATACCAAAAAAAAAAATTAGAAACACCAGCAAAAGAGACAGAAATAAGAAACTAGTTTGCCTCCACAATTACAGTCTTACCCAGACTCTGCTCCCATTGTGACCTCCATATTTAAATTTTTTTAAACAGTCATTGATTCAGTCAATTTTTCTCATTTGATTTCTGTTTTCTTAACTTATTTTATCTAACCAGTTGTCATTCATGGAGTTCTATTCAATTGACTGAGCAATTCTGACATTTCCCTAAAAGCCTTCCAAAGCAGCCAGGCTTGTGGGGGTTAAGGGCTGGGTGTTCTCAGCATTGAGAAGGCTGAGACAAGAAGATTGAAAGTTGGGGCTGGAGAGATGGCTCAATGCTTAAGAGAACCTTTTGTCCTTGTGTAGGTTGTGAGTTCGATTCTCAGTACCCACATATTGGCTCACAACAGTCTATAATTCTAGTCCCAGGCAATCCGACACCTTTTCTGGCCTCTGGGAGCACTAGGTACACACATGTGCGCGCGCGCGCGCACACACACACACACACACACACACACACACACACACACACACGTCCTGTATACATAAAATAATAAATGCCAAGATTGAAAGGTCATGGTCAGTCTGGCTACAAAGTTAGGCGCTGTCTCAAAACAAAACAAACATACAAACAAAAATATCAAACAAAGAGGGTCTTCCAAAGCTAAACTAAAACCATTGCTGGTTTTTTTTTGCCTCTTATAGATCAAGGAATTCTCTGTCTTTTACTTGCTGTTTGGCATATCTCCATTTTCTCCTAAAATGTTCTTTGTGTCCAGACTTGTAGGGAGTGGAACTCAAGTGCGTCTCTGCTGATTGGCCAGTTTCTGCATTGCCTGCTGCAGCATACTCAAGCCCTGTGCCAGGAGCTCCTCCCCCTGCCCTACTTGCTTCCTAAATGCTCATGAGTGGTGTCCTTTTGGGTCATATTAGAGAGTGCTGATGGAAACCTTGGGGTCCTCTTTACTAAAACTGTTAATCCTGTAGAAGTTAACTAGGACTGGCAGGCAGTCCTTCAGCCTATATACTCTGTCCCTTACCATCACTGCCAAAGGCAGCTGATCTACAAAAGAGCTGTATAGGCTCCATTATCTTCAATCTTAGCAGTCAGGATCATTTTTTCATGTGTATTTCTACATGCATATACCCCTAGCTGCATTGTTGAAGACAGGGTTTTTTTTGTGTGTGTGTGTGTTTTTTTTTTTTTTTCTTTTTTTTGATTTTTCGAGACAAGGTTTCTCTGTGGTTTTGGAGCCTGTCCTGGAACTAGCTCTTGTAGACCAGGCTGGTCTCGAAC